>NW_026895605.1:0-171080 GCF_033153095.1 Gastrolobium bilobum | reverse complement strand
GTTTATATATGCAATATAAAATCACTCATATCAGGTGATTGTCATCCTCTTCATGTAAAATGTTGGAGGTTATGAGTTTGAGAGAGAAGGGTTTAGAGGTGCTTGAAGTATTACACCAAGAGACATCAAAGTTTGGAATGCTCAACAGTCTTACCTTCAGCTTAAGAAACCCTAGATATAATGCAAGCTATTGGGCTCCAGCCCATATGGACCCAAATAACCATGCTTTCACCTATTGGGCTTATATGTGAACATACTATTGGATTATATTATTAATATACCCAACAATCTCCTCCTATGTTCACCGTATAACACAATCCAATAGAGTGATCAATGTAATATTCAAACAAATATGAATCATTCATATCCAGTCCAAGATAACTAACTCGGATCAATCAAAGAGTTTTAACTGTAAAACATTAAACTCAATAGTCATTTTCAATCTAAATAAATAAATCATCATTATCATGAATCTGTTCTGAGACCAACATACCAAAGTAAATATTTAGAGTTTTAGATTCAATCTAAACTCATCCAAATCCCAACATCCAAAATAAGTCTCAAAATCTGTTCACAATCAATAATGTTCATAAATTAAAGATAGCAAAATGTAAGTCTCAAATAAATGGACTCCATCAAAATGGGCAACAGCGGGTGAACTGTCAAGTCCCAACATACTCTAAATGATATATTCATTCATCAAGGAGGTGATCTTAGTCAAGATCCCTCTCACTAAGCTCTCCTCCATCTCTGCCATCCTCTGTAGAATATCAAGTATGAATTTCATATTATTATGAATTCAATTGGTTGAATAATCTACCAAAGATGTCTAGTTCTACTAAAAGAACTTAGCATCATATCATAAGGCAAAGAAGAACATATATTAATGTCATAAAGCATCGCAATATTATGTTCATAATCATCGAGCCGGTTTCATAAATTATGAACAAGGCCTAAACAGTTTGTTTTGCAAAGATCCATCAACTTAAGTTTATTTGTAAGAGAATAACTATTGTCTAGTTTCAATGAACAGAACCAATAGTCAAGTTACTTACAATAACCTAATCATGTGATGTCAAGTTTCAATTAAGAATATGACCCATAGGCTTCTTATGCAAACAACTATTTCAATGTTTCAATTTGGAATGTCACAATTACTGATTCCTCAAAGTCAAATAATCTAGCATCAAGTTTGGAATGAGATCATTTAACCAAAAGGATGGTCCAAACCGGTTGGATTGAATCATCAAGTTTGGAATGACACAAGTTTCCCAGGTAGAACCTTTGAATCAGGTTCAAGTTATCTTCATCAAGTTTGGAATAAGACAACTTACCCTTTTCAAATTAATCAGCAACTATGAACATCGATGAAACATATAAACAATGCTTATTATTTTTGGCCAACAAAAGAAAGATTCGATAATTCAAAACACACAATTAAAAGGTGAGTAAATGGTAATTAAGACTTGTCTATATAGTCTTTAACCCCATTTCCCCCACTGCTTTGAATAATCGATCTTTAGGCATATCTTTTGTGAGAGCATCAACCAAGTTATCCTTCGATCTCACATCGATCAAGGTGATAACTCCTTGTTTTCTCAGATAATTCAACAACGCATGTCTCAATCTTATATGTCTTCTCTTTGAATTAAAGAGAGCATTTTATAATAACTTGGACAACTGCTTGATTATCACATAATAGGCTTAAAGAATTAATCTTTAGCCGAGTCAAAGGAATATCCGTAATCCGATGCTTTATCCACTTTGCCTCTTCGCCGGCTAAGGCTAAAGCAAAAAGTTCTGATTCCATAGATGACAATGCAATACAAGTCTATCTTTTGGATTTCCAAGTAATAGTAGCTCAACCCAAAGTGAATACATATCCACTGGTGAACTTACTATTTCTGATTTCTGAACACCATGACGTATCAGAATATCTATCCATAATTGAAGGATAACCAGAGTAGTGTAGAGCATAATCTTTAGTAACTTTAAGATATTGCACCAGCCTATCGAGGGCATCCCAATGCTCTTTACTAGGATTACTAGTGAAATGACTCAGCATGCCAACTGTAAAGGCTATGTCAGGTCTAGTGCAACTTGCAGCATATATGAGACTACCAATCAGTCTTGAATACTTCAACTGATCCACACTGGTCCCTTCATGAGAACTTAGTCTTTTATTATAATCACATGGTGTCTCACTCAGTTTGCACTCACTGTATCCCCAGGTAGAAAGTAGCTGCTTAATATAATGAGTCTGGCTAAGGGAGATAACTTGCCTATCAAAGCTTACTTTCATACCAAGAATGGTATTAGCAATACCAAGATCTTTTATGTCAAATTCTTTAGCTAAATTAGCTTTCATGTCACTCACTACAGAATGATCAAAACCAAGAATTAACATGTCATCCTCTAGTTGTCTTTACATCCATTTCATGCACTACATAGTGTTCAATAGATGTCAAAGCAAGAAGAATTCTTATAGTTGATAGATAACACACAGGTGAGTCGACACCAAAATAGTCTACTTCACTTTGTTGTCTATAGCCTTTAGCTACTAAATGTGCTTTGTATTTGGCTATCGATCCATCACTATTCAGTTTCTTCTACTACTAACTTACAACCGATAGCCTTAGCCCCTTTCGGCAAATTGACCAGTTGTCAAGTATGATTATGCAGCAGAGAGCTCATTTCATCATCTATGGCTTCTGCCCACAATAGAGATTCCCTAGATCTCATTGCTTCCTGATAGGAGAATGGATCATCCTCTAGATGGTAAGTGACAAAGTCCTCGCCAAATTCTTTAGGAACTCTCTCTCGTAGATACTCCAACTAGAACTGATTCAACAGCCAGTTGTATGGGGTAAGTGTCAGAAGGGCTTGCTTCAGATTCTATAGGAGATTCTAAAATCATATCTGTAGATCCAGAAACACTCAAGCCATGATCTTTGATAAACTTATTCTCAAAGAATTCTGTATCTCTGGATTCTATCACCGTAGTTGTAAATAGATCCAAAAATCTATTTGCAGCACTGTCTTCTGCACTTCCTAGATATACACAAGTAATGGTTCTAGGTCCCACCTTATGTCTCTTAAGATCTTGTATTCTTACATAAGCAATATATCCCCAAGTCTTAAGAGTATCATATCTACAAGAGCGCTTATGCCATATCTCATAAGGAGTCATAGACAACTTAGAGTGCGGCAACCTGTTCAGGATGTGATTGGCAGTTAGAACTGCTTCTCCCCAATAGGAAGAAGGCATGCCAGCTATAAGTAACATAGAGTTAAACATTTCAGTTAATGTCCTATTCTTGCGCTCAGCAACACCATTTGATTGGGGTGAGTAAGGAGCAGTAGTTTCAAGTATTATGCTCTCCGAAGCGCAAAATTCCTTGAACCCTGTCATTGTGTACTCTCTTCCTCTATGACTCCTAAACCTCTTAATTTTCAAGTTGAGTTGATTTTCTACTCTTGACTTAAAAATCTAGAACCTTTCAAAAACTTCATCTTTTGATTTCAACAAATAGACATGACAATATCTAGTAAAATTGTCTATGAATGTTATTAAGTACTTCTGACCACCTTTAGTAATATAATTTCTAAAGTCACAAAGGTCAGAATGTATCAGATCAAAAAGTTGTGTGCATTTAGAAACCGACTTAAAAGGTTTTCTAGTGATCTTAGTTTGTGCATATACTTCACATTTGTCAAATCGAATAGAAGAGTATCAAGAGTTTTAGCTAGATGTTGCATTTTCCTGTAGTTCACATGTCCAAGTCTATTATGTAACAACTTTGGATCAATCAAAGTGGAACTCATATGGTTTATGCTCACAGTATCTATACTCATTCTATACATACCATTAATCATGAATGCACAACCAAAATAACAAGAGTTAACAAATAAAGTTACTCTACCATTCATAATTGAGAAAGGCATACAAGCTTTATCAAGCAAAGATACCAATTTCCTTTTAAGCAAAAGTACTACTCTAACTTGTTTTAGAGTTAGTAATTTACTATAAGAAAACACCAAATTTATAGTTGAGAAATACATATCATCTTTATCAAGCAAAGATATCAATTTTCTTTTAAGTAAAGGTACTACTCTAGCTTATTTTAGAGTTAGTAATTTACTTGAAGAAAACGTCAAATTTGCAGTTCCAACATGAGTCACATCTGTCTCATTACCACTGCAATTTTCCACTGTGTTTTTCACTTCTATGACCTTAGTGAGTAAATTCCTATCATTTGTAGTATGACAGGTAGCATCGCTCTCCAACCACCACTCAAAAGAGACACTGGCCTTTCCATTCTTCATCATTCCAATGAAAGCTTGAGGCTCAGGTTCATTAGTTAACATATATTAGCCTCATTTTGTGGTGTGTTATTCTTTAACTTATTTGGTAGCTTACACTCTGCTGCCTAGTGATCCCACTTTCCATAGTTATGGCACTTGTCCTTCTTCTTCTTTTGAAGATAGTCTTTTTGGCCTCTAACTATGAAGAGGATTCACCTTTTTGGTGACTTGGACTTCTTCTGAGGTTTATTGGAACGTGAAACTAAGTAGGCAATTAACTTTATTGTCCTATTTGTTCCAAACTCTTCCTAGAATAGTTTTGATCCTAAATATAAATAAACCTCTTTAATTTATCAAGTTCACTTTATTCTTTCAGTCTTGAAAGAACTCCATTCAGCAGGTAATTTACTCAATGCAAGATCGACAAAAAGATTATCAGACATATCAAATTTATCATCTTTTAGCTTGTTCCTTATGTTCTCAAGTTTAATTAACTGAATTCGTATTAAATTTGAATTCAAAGAACTTCTCTGCTACGAGAGCTTTAGAGAGCCCTTCTTATTTTGGAACTAAGCATTCAAGTGATTTCATATCTTTTTCATCATCTTATATTCACTACAAGTCATAGCTAGATGAATATTTAGAGAATTTAACAAGTAACCCCTACAAAAATATCCATCTTTGTTCTATTGATATTAATCCACAATTTTCAATGGTAAATGCAAAGTCATTTAATACATTATGGAATATTTTATTTCATGTTCTTCCATGCCAAATTGAACATGTAATTTCCAACCATAAAATTCAATAACATCAAATGATTTCATTTCATAATATCATAGGAACTATATTTAGGCATTTTAATCAGAGCTAAGAGTTAGAAAGAGTGCACCTTGTAGATCTCTCAAACTTCGCAAATTAAAGCAAAGGCTCCATCTTTCATCAAACTGCTCTGTAGACTTGGAATTTGCCAAAACAGACCCCAAAAACAGATTCGGAGCGCCCAAAAACCTTAAGATGGACTATCCCTGTTGCCAGAAACTCACCGGAACATTTTCTGATTTTTTAAATGTTCCCTGCATAATATTTCCCAACAAACAGAATATTCCCTCGGAATATTCCTTTTCGCAGGAATATTCTTTTCCGCATAAAAGTGTACCTAAAACTTCAAACGGCCATATCTCCTTCGTCCGACCTCCGTTTAAGGCGAGTGACCACTCAAGACGATCGTCTCGACAAGTAGAACAACGCCCATTAGGTTTCAGTTTCTGAAAATGGCCGAAATTTTCGAGATCTGGACCGAAAAGTTGCGGCTCCAGTTTCTTCAAACTCAAATCCCGGTAAATCCTTCTGTCGAATCGCGAAAGTGATTTAAAATATGAGTTCCACTCGATGAGATCTTCGAATAGACACCTTACTCGCTCAAATCCGACACACGAAGCTAATACTTCAAGATTGTTGGAGGTTATGAGTTTGAGAGAGAAAGGTTTAGAGGTGCTTGAAGTATTACACCAAGAGACATCAAAGTTTGGAATGCTCAACAGTGTTACTTACAGTTTAGGAAACCCTAGATATAATGCAAGCTATTGGGCTCCAGCCCATATGGACCCAAATAACCATGCTTTCATCTATTGGGCATATATGTGAACATACTATTGGATTATATTATTAATATACCCAACATAAAATTCATTTATTTTACAAGTAGCTGACAACTTCAGATTAATACATGAATTTCTTATAGTACAATTGTGTCGATAATTATATTGATAAGCATTATTATTGGATGATGTTCCGGCCTGTACCTGAGGGTGGTGTGAGACTTCCTGCTCACATTGGAGAACTTCAAATCGATTGGCAATGACAATTTATTGGTTTGAGATGGTTGGAATACCTGCAAAGAAATTTGAATGCTCAACTTAGTTTCAAAGTGAAATAGGAATAGGAGTGTAGGCACAGAAGTTAACATGCTTCGAGTGCCCCTTAGTGTGTGTTTATATTGGGAGTGCGGCCTATGGAGCATTGGATAGTGGGTCATGTGCATGACATTCGGCTTTGGCCCAATAGGGACCTACTGGTCCAGAACGGTTTGCTAGTATAAAGGCTCCAAAAATTTCACCGAAGCTCCAATAAACTTATTTTTTTATGCATTTAAGAGAAAAATCTATTAACAAAAGGTTCATGTAGAATCTCAAGTTTTTCATGCATCTTTTGAATATGTTATCCTTCATATTGAATCTCTCTTGTTCCTTCAACACTAGTTCACTTGTTTGATTCTTTCATACAAATGTCGTAATTGGTTCATGCTATAGATGTAAATATTAAAAATAATTTATGGAGTTCATACAAATTTAGAGATGATAACTGCTGAATTTTGGTACCAACTTCATGAATTGTATACTGCAGAATAGGAAAGAAACCAAAACCAAAAGTAAATCCGGCAAGGCAATAGGTTAAGGACAAATAAATTCGATGCTGGCTTTTGCAAAATTGATGCCTTGTTATTCATTTGTGTGGAAACTGAATTTTGAACATGGTTACATGACATTTTGTATTATTGTTGCTTAAGAAAGCCTTACACTGGGGAGCTAACTGCATAATGCAGATATTTTTTCCAACTCTAGTTGCCTGTACTATGCTTTGAGATTAATATATATTAACGTGACTTGTTTTTGTTTTGAAGCTTCTAAAAGAGTTCCCAAGAGATCTGGTCTCTCTAAAGAGAGCACAGATTCTGTGCTTCTACATGGGCCGGCCTGATCTTTCTTTATCTCTTGTTCATCAGGTTCCTTTTGAATTAGAAAACATTTCTGTTTCATTTCTGCTATAATTTGTTTGTGCAAACAATTGTTTTCTTACCTATAAAAAGGTATGGTTTTATTAGTAAAAAATTTCCGTGTCTTGTAGATTGTTTAAAGAAGTTGCCAAGATGTTAATATAATAGAACTTTTGTATTTACTTGTATTATGGGCAACTAAAAAATTGACTTACTCTTGTCAGGCGGGTCCAGGAGGAGCCCGTGGTGGAGGACCGCCACCAATGAGCTAAGTTAGACCAACCACATCTAATGGATCTGACACCACGTCACAACACAAAATCTTAAGGCATTGGATCATGGGTCCTTCCACTTATATGCACTTCCCTTAGCCCATTATCAACCAATGTGAGACTCATCACACTTAAATATCCCAACAATCTCATCCTCAAGTGTGAAACCCAACATTGGTATGCTCCCCCTCAACCAAGTATCCTAGGCCCAAGTACTCAACCCACCTCTAGCCAAACGCCTGGCTAGCCCGAACCCAACTCGGCTCTAATACCACTGTCAAGCGGGTCCAAGAGGAGCCCGTGGGGGGGACCACCACCAATGGGCTAAGGCTACAACACCATATCTAGTGGGTCCAAAACCATGTCCCAACCCAAAACCTTAAGACATTGGATTCATGGGTCCTTTCACTTATATGTACTTCACTTAGCCTATTACCAACCAATGTTGGACTTATCACACTTGAATATTCCAACAATTCTTAAGCACACCAAATTGGAATGTAGAAAAGTTGAGAGTTACTTAGAATGTATTTCCATAATTTTTGCTTCCATGAATTTGGTTGCCTCGAGAAGTTGAGATGGGATTGGGAATTTTGAGTCTTTTGCCACCTAAATTTGTATTCTCCTTAGCAGTGGGAATATATGATCAAACCAAGTTCTTAACCCAAAATTCTCTATTTATTTGACATTTTTTAAGGGGAAAAACATTAAACATGTCATATTAGCTTTTATTTTTGATTGAACATATTTTTATCATCCAAATTTCAAAGTTGTAGCAAACACAGAATTAACTTTATGTTATGCTTCGTCAGAAACTCACTTTTTTCCTATCCTATTCTCTAATTCTTGCTATCCAAACAACATGTAACTTGCTTTATATTATTTGTCAACTGAAGGATAGTTTGAGTATCTATTATTATTATTGATAAAAAGTTTGAATGCCTTATCCTTTTAAGTTTTACAGGTTCTACCTCAAAATGAAGGAGAAAATTACATATATGGCATGCTTGCTTTTCCTTTGTTGGAGCTTGGACAAATGAAAGATGCTGAGGAAGCTGCCAAAAGGGGGTTTGCAATCAATAAGCAAGACAGCTGGTCACAGCATGCTGTAAGTAAATGTATTTGTTAAATATGGTAGTAATATTCACTCAACCTAATGGTAGTACTTATGTAATACTATCTTTCAAGTTGTTTAGTTTACAATTAAGATTTTTGAATAAATCTCCACCTGCTCTTCTTACTTAGATTGCATTGTATACTTAATAACTTAAAAGTTCCCTTATGAGTAAAAAAAAAAAAAAGAGAGGAAGTTTTGGAGAAAGGTTAATCAATTAACCATTGGTAGGGTGATTATCAGTAGCTTTAGTTTAGACCTAATGAAGTTACAATTTATGAACAAAGATTAGTGGCAGAAGTACATTGTAATAAGAACTTTTCATAAATTATGACCTAATTAATTAGTGTAATAATTGAATTTTGTTCTGCAGTTGTGCCATGTTCTTCAGTATGAGTGCCGATTTAAAGAAGCTGTTAATTTCATGGAAGAATGTTCATCATCATGGAGTTCTTGTTCTTCATTTATGTAAGCATTTGATTGATTTGGCTATGGCTTTGTCAGAATTTCAGTTAGCCAGCCAAGGAATTTCCATTCTTTCAGGTTGACGCACAATTGGTGGCATGTAGCTCTTTGTTACTTAGAAGGTAATGCTCCAAGGCAAAGAGTGCTTGAGGTATATGACAATTATATATGGAAGGAGTTAGACAAAGCCGATGCTGCGAATGCTGAGGTATGTGATATCATAAACTTTGTCACAACTTATAGTTTTTCACTTTCTTCCTTTTGTCATGAATTCTAACTTCATCTGAATATAGGTTTACTTAAATGCGGTGGGTATGCTTTTGCGATTGTGTGTACACGGTGAACTGGATAGCTTTGGTGATCGTCTCAAGATGCTTGCAGAATGCCTTACTGATCAAGTAAGTTAACATGTTATATAAATGAAGGAAATGGTAATATGCTATGGCACTTCAATGTGCAACTGGAAATGTTAATTTAAGTTCTGAACTCTGGTATTTGATTAGAGTTTAATGTTTATACTTAGCTGTGTTCTCTTCCAATGTATTGAAAACTTGACTGGACATTACACTAGTGATATTGCCAGTTCACAATTAGAACGGAAAAAAAATAAGAAAAAATGAAAATGGGATGCAAAGTACAAAGAAGTTACCAAAATAATTACTAAAATATAAAAAAAAAAAAAAATTGAACTATATCAAACTATTTTTTAGCCCATAAGTTTATAATTTTCAAGAGGAAATTATGAGTTCGAATAAAAAATAAAAAATGTACTTGTTTCTTAATGATGATTTTGATGTAGCTAAATGTTGGAAAAACTTCATACTTTGTGCAGTTTAGGGATATGCGTGCTAAATGTTTCTTGTGCAATTAATGGATGAATGCTAAATGTTTAGGCAAGCTGGTATTTGGAGTGGCACCTTGATATATTGACAGTTTGGGCTTTGGCGAAGACTGGAGAAATTCCTAAAGCACAAGATCTTCTAAAGGGCTTAAAAGACAGGTGGAAGTGTTATATTTTGCAGAAAGTATTTTAGATACAATATGGCATGAATGATGACATCATGTTATCTTACTGTAGGATTTCAAGGATGACTAAAAAGAAGCAACAAATAATGCAGAGAGGGATGATGGTACGCTCCAGCTGCAACTTCTATGAATATATAAAAGGGAAAAGTATTTGTCCTTTTAAAAGACATAACATTGTGTCATTTTAAATAAAACGATTATGTTTTATAGTGAGAGAGACTTGTTACACAATAGAAGTTCATTGTTGGGGGAGCGTGGAAGGTTATTCAACATCAACAACACCTTTATCCCAAATTAATTGGGGTCGGTGGTAAATGAATCCAAATGAAAGATACAAAAAGGTTGAAAAAAGAAACATAAAAGTAAAAATAAAAATAAATAAATAGAATAGTAATAATATATATATATATATATATATATATATATATATAAAAGTAAAAGTAAAAAAGAAAGGGAAAAGAAGAAGAGGGGAAACGAAGGGGAAAAGGACTAAAAAGGGACCATCTGGAACATAGGAATAACAACAGGTCTAACCCTCCACCATGCTTATAGTTTTTCTCCATTCCGTTCTAAGGCATACCTTCCGCCAATCTATATCTCACTCTATTAAATCTTGTTTTACTACCTTCCCCCAAGTAAGTTTCGGTCTACCTCTACCTCTTTTTGTGTTGAGCTCTTGGTAACAAACTTTTGTTCTTACGGGAGCATCCAGGGGCCTTCTCATTACGTGCCCAAACCACCTCAATCTATGTTCTCTCATCTTCTTAGCCACCGGTAGTATTCGTCGAATATCTTCATTTCTTATCTTATCCATCCTCGTATAACCACACATCCACCTTAACATCCTCATCTCTGCTACTCTCATTTTATGCTCATGTTGCCTATGTGTTGGCCAGCATTCAGCTCCATATAGCATTGCAGGTCTTACTGCTGTTTTATAGAATTTTCCTTTTACGGTCACACAAACCCAGATGCACTGCGCCATTTCATCCACCCTACTCTGATTCTATGATTTACATCCTCATCAATCTCTCCACCTTTTTGCAAAATGGAGCCCAGGCATTTAAAAGCGTCTTTTTTGGGTACTTCTTGATCACTTAGATGCACGGGATCTTGGTCTACATCTCTTACCAGAGAAAACTCACACTTCAGATACTCAGTCTTGCTTCGACTTAATGTGAATCCTTTAGATTCCAATGTGCTTCTGCACAACTCAAGTTTACTATTAACACCATCCTTGCTCTCATCAATAAGCACAATATCGTCTGCAAAAAGCATACACCATGGCACTTCCTCTTGAATATCTTTTGTTAGTTCATCCATAACTAAGGCAAAGAGATAAGGACTTAGAGCTGACCCTTGGTGTACACCTACCGTGATAGGGAAATAACTTGATGTTCCGTTACAAGCTTTCACACATGTAGCAGCCTCATGATACATATCCTTGATTGCCTTTACATACTTTGATGGTACCTTTTTCTTCTCCAAGACCCACCATAAAACTTTTTTTGGAACCCTATCGTATGCTTTCTCAAGGTCTATGAACACCATATGTAAGTCCTTCTTCTTTTCTCGATATCTTTTCATTAGTTGTTGCATCAAGAAAATGGCTTCCATGGTACATCTTCCTGGCATAAATCCAAATTGATTTACAGAAACCTTGGTATCTCTCCTCAAGCGATGCTCAATAACCCTCTCCCACAACTTCATAGTATGGCTCATTAGCTTAATGCCTCTATAGTTTGAACAATTCTGTATATCTCCCTTGTTTTTGTAGATAGGCACAATCATACTTTTCCTCCATGCATCAGGCATCTTATTTGTCTGGAGAATCTTATTGAAAAGATTGGTCAACCATTTTATTGCCACATCCCCCAGGCCTCTCCACACTTCAATAGGGACCCCATCAGGTCCCAAGGCTTTATTAGTCTTCATCCTCTTTAAAGCATCCTTAACTTCATGTGTATTAATTCTGCGCACAAATCTTCTATTCAAATCATCATAAGCGTCTTCGAAGTCCACCTCGCTTATATCTCCATCCCCATTAAATAGCTTGTTGAAGTAGTTCATCCATCTTGCATTTACATCTTCATCTCTCACCAAAAGTTTTTGATTTTCATCCTTGATGCATCTAATTTGAGCGTGGAAGGTTATTGATGGCAAAAAATTTAATTTAAATATTTAACATTACTGTTTCATTTAAAATACACAATATTCTGTCCTTTAAAAGGATAAACACTTTTTCCTATATAAAAATCTCTTAGGGTGCCTAGTTCATGGCCCAATATTTTTTTTCCATGGGTGTATGTAACAGCCATGCTTTGTTGCACTCATTTTAACACGAGCAATTAGCTTTGTTTCATTCAACCTTAACTAGTTATGTCACAGACAATTTATCATTTAAGAGTGTCAGACTAAGAGGTTGGATATTGCTCAAATTTGTGGCTGTTACTGTTAGAGAAATATAAAACCATTAATGTAGCCTCACCCAATAGTTTAAGTTTTTGTGTTGAATTAACGCTCTAGATGGTATCGAGCTGTCATGACTATGTGGTCACGATTTCGATCCCCAACGCCCCCATTCTATTCATAAAAATAATTAAATATTATAAAGTTTCTTAGCAAAAGTAGGCTGAGTCTGATGCATCATCCACTCCTCAAGTCCAATGGATTCTTGTATGAGGGGGCATATTAGAAAAATATAAAATTATTAATGTAGCCTCACCTAATAGCTTAAGCTTTTGGGTTGAAATAGTTCTTTACAGTGGCTCTATTTGGTTTTTATTTATTTAAATAACATTAATAACTGTTGGATTTGTTTAGCAAATAAGTCCTTTTAGGGTTTATGTTCTGTTTTTGAAGGTTTTTCATGTTTGATTCTTGTTTGCAAAGAATTACAAAAAATGAGATATATAGTATGTGGCCTATAGTCCATTGGCCCAGGTTGTCAGTCATGCCCCTATTTGGGTGGTTCAAACAAATTATTTCCTTGCTTGCAATCAATAGCTGTTGGAAAGATCTATACAAATGAATAGTTTTGCTAATGTAGTTGCTACTTATAATAACCCTTCCCAAGGTTGGTTAATTTGATGGCTAACTGTAGAGAGTGTTCTCATTAGCGTGTTTTACTTTTCTCATTTAGATGAAGTATATTTTTCTTTTTCTTAGTTAAAATTCTTTCCTGACATTTCTCTGTTCTAATTTAGCTTGCAGAAGCACTTTATGAGTATGGAAGGGGTAATGAAAGACATGGACTTGATTTACTTGGTCCAGATTTTGATGCAAATGATTGTAAGGTTGGAATAATCGAATCTCTTTTAATGTATTGTGGCTTCACTTTTGGTTATATTGGAATTTACAATTGTTAATTACACTGCTGTGAAGATGATTGGTGCATCTGATGAACAAGTTGATGTATTCAATGAAGTTTGGTATAGCATGTTGCTGAATTGCGGAGAAGCGACGAAGGGTAAAATCTTAAAAACTTTTCTCTAATGTTCAAACTCATCGATCATCTTTAACTTTGATAAATTCAAACACAGCAATTGAAGTGCTTGAGAAGCGAATCAAGAAGAGAAATGGCATCCCCTACATGTGGCGTCTGCTGGTACGTCTTGCCTTGTCCCTGTCCCTTTTGTTTATGGTTTTAGAGAATAATGCCTAGGTTTGACTTCTTACTGATTACTATTGTTATTGATTCATTTTATTTTTAGGAGAGGGGATATAAACTAGCTAACAGGCCAGAAGCTGGAATTGCAAACGAGCAAGCCAATACTTTGGAGAGTGCTTATTTTAATTAAGGGAATAATCACAGAATCAAATCATATCCGGTTCTTCTTGAATATACATATTACTCGTGCCAAAACGAGTCCTTTATAGGTGGGGAAATAGCATATAAAATAAATGTAACTCAATGGGGCCTTGCTCCCCCCATGATGAATGATTTGTATTCGCATATAATTTGCTTTTGATTCAGACTCCTTTCCCATGCATGCTCTGAAGTTGGGGAAAAAACCGAAGTTTGTGAGTGAAAGCGAAAGTGCACCATGCGCAAAAGTCCAATTTCAAAACGCTTATCACGGGAAAGATACGGGCAAGTCTTTTTTATTTTTTTGTTTGACTTTGTCAAAAAGATTATTAGAAGACTTGTTGGCCAACTATGATCAATGTAAAAACTCCAGCTCACTTTTGTGTAAGTATTCCAAAAAACAACAACCCCTTTAGAAAATCTTTGCCAATCAACCTCATAACTCTCACCTTGACTTTATTACACCAACCTTACTCTTCAACAGGAACAAAATCTTCACTAAAAATAACACTCCCACTAAGCAAGAGTAGGTTAGGACACATGATGAACTGACTACACAGTCCCTTATCATATTCAAAACACACAGGTCTAATAATGAAACTAAAACTGGGTGAGTTTAAAAGCACAAAAAAAAAAATTTAAAATAAGGAACAAACCTTGTACATGATATCTATATTTCATTTTGAGCAAATCAATGAAAAGAGGGAAAACTTATCCTATAATTCAAAATGGAAAATGTACTTTGCAAATGAGTTACAGGACAGGTACATGTACATCCACCTATAGATACGAAAGTCTAGGAGAAATGAATGGTGCGGTGCATTCACACACACACACACACATTCATTAACTCAGCTGAGTTCAATTCGGATAGGCTGCAACACCTAATACGAATTTAAAACCCTACCCGTACCGGTACGGAGTCGCTGACATATTTTTCCACTTTGCGTTACACAACAATTGAATAAGACCCTCGTGCGTGTAAGTCCAACGTGGCAGCAACAATAAAAACTTCAAAAAGAAAAATCATAGTTTAGTTTTGGTTCTCTCGGTGGGGCCAATGTTACCTCCCGACAAAAGTGAACTCAGAGAGTCAAAGTCCACATGTGCATCGAGCCCCATCACTACTCCTTCGCCACGTCACCATTCGCCGACAACAAGACCCGGCTCCGAACCCGTTTCAGCTCCAACACCACCTCCTTCGAATCAGGGCGGTCATCCTTATCCGCGGCGACGCAGCGGAAAGCGAGCTCCGCCACGGATGCGACGGCGTCCACGGCTTCGCCTTCGAGGGCGAGAAAAGGGTCCAGCACTTGCTGCAGCTGCCCCATCTGGATCCTCGAAACGACCATATCCGCGAGCGCCATCTCACGCTTGTCCCTCCTCTGGTCCACCGCCCTGAGCCCCGATATAAGCTCCAACAGCACCACCCCGAAGCTGTACACGTCACTCTTCTCGGTTAACCGGAACGACCGGTAATAATCCGGGTCCAAATACCCAGGTGTTCCTTGTGGCCCCGTCCACACGTAACCACCATTCGAAGTGTTACTGTTAGTGTTAGCGTTGTCCTGCAACACTAACAGCCTCGAGAGGCCAAAGTCACCGACTTTGATACTCATATCTCTCTCGACGAATATATTCGATGAGGTTATGTCTCTGTGAACTATCGGCGGAACCATCGAGAAGTGAAGGTACTCCATTGCCAACGCCGTTTGCAGAGCAATTTCGAGCCTCTCTTGCCACGTCAGCGACCCTTTAACCTTCTTGCCATGGAGGTGATCTGCTAAGGTTCCGTTTGGGACGTAATCGTAGACCAATAGCAACCCTCTCGGGTCGCTGCAATAGCCGTGAAGCTTCACGAGGTTTGGGTGACCGATGGAGGATAGGATCAGGATCTCGTTGCAGAATGACTTGGTGGAAAACTTTTTCGCGCTTGTTGCGTGGTGACGGTGGAGGTACTTCACCGCCACGAGCCTCCCGTCGTGGAGGTGGCCGAGGAAGACCGAGCCGAACCCTCCGTCGCCGATTTTGCGCTTGAGGTCGAAGTGGTTGGTGGAAGATTCCAGCTCTTCGTAGGTGAACACCGGCGGAAGAAGGCTCGCGGAGCGGTGGTTGTGGAGGAAAATAGTGGTGGGGTCTTCCTCCGTGGACGGTGGCTTGAACCTCCTTGAGCGGAGAATCGCAGTTGTAACTGAAACAAGAAGCAGCAACGAAGTCAATGCAATCACGACGGCGAAAACAGCTATTCTGTTGTGCTTCTTCAACTTGTTAATCCAAGGTGGAGAGAAGGTGGATTCAGAGTGAAAGCAGATGAATTGCTTATCTGGGTCTGATGAATTGAAGCCACAGAATCCCTTGTTGAGATGGCAACTGTTACAGCTTGAGAAGTAAGGGTCTTGTGTTTCGTCCCAATCAACCTCGATCCCCAATGATAGGATTTCGTCGAGGTGGCTCAGAACATCGCTTTGGCAGGTAGGTTCAGAGTCTGAGGCAGAGTGGTGCATAGATCTACAGTCTCGGAGAACCTCACCGGGGTTCTTGATGAGGTTGCATTCCCAAGGGCAGTGGCTACAGTTTGGTAGAGTTGGTGGCGAGCATGGCTGGAGGAATGAGAGGCGAGAACATGGAGCATCTGAGACCCTGAAAGGTGAGCCAGAAAGGTTTATAGATCGATTTGGAATGGAAAGAAAGTGAGAAGATGGACAATGATTCTTGTGGGGTTGTGTGTTGATGGGGTTGTGAGGGGAGAGGACAATAGAGGAAGAATTTGGGTTGTAACTGAGGATGGAGAAAGAGAGGTTGTTAATGGAGATGACAGAGTGAGGAGTTGAGCACTTTAACTGAAAAGAAGGGTGGCCACAGCCTGGTGAAGAAGAGAATGGGAAAGGTGGATTGGGAGGGAATGGTGGGCAGGTGTATGTGGATGTGTTTGGATTGGAAGAGCATGTGTGAGCGTATGTGGATGTTGAAAACAGGACCAGAACAGAGAAGAAGAATGTGAAGGGGAGAATGGCTAAGGTGGAGGAATTTGGTGGTGGAGGAGACATGGATGTAGAAGAGATGAACTGAATGGGGGAGTCATCAATGTTGAGTAATGATATGAAAGTGAGAAGAGAAAAAAGAATAAAACAAGTAATAAAAGATAGATCTGGTTTTAATAATCGAGGGAAGGAAGAAAAAGAAGAAGTGGAGGTGGAGGGTGGTGTGGTAGCCTAGCTTCTTGGAATTGGAGTTGGAGAAGAGAAAAAAAGAAGGTCACGTGCAGCAGTGGAAGTAAAAGACAAATAGTATGGTCAGAAGGGCACTTACATTTGGTATTTTTATCTTGAAAAACACCAAAGGGCTAATTTACCGGTTGTGTTCACGGAAATGCCCTTCCAAACCATTTACTTGGTTGTCAACCCTCACGGACTACTCTAGTAAACCAAGCATGATGATGGTTCTGTGGTGTTTTCTAATATGAAACTATTGTGTATTAGCAGGCAGTTCTGTAAGGAAGATGATTACGATTTTGCTACCAAGGTAATGTAATATAAATAATAAACGTTAGTATGAGGGTTAACTTTTTTTTTTTTTTTTTTGAAACCGATACATGATATGATGGTAAGGAGTAACTCATAGTGGTTCTAGGACTTGTTCAGCTCCAAGTGCATATTTCTGAGGTTGACACTGTAATTTGGGAAGATGGTTAAAACTCTGCTTGAAACTAAAATGGGGGTTGTCAAGATAGTTCCAGTAATGGAGATACCTGGGATCCAGGAATTCAGTTCTGACAGTAACTATATGTTCTTTTCTTCTGTGAAGAAGGGGAATCAAATTGACTGCCCCAAAATGAAGGGATGAGTATTCTTTTGTCTTCCATCCATTAATGAGACTTTGAGGAATTTCTGGATCTATATATTGTTCAACATTGGTTGCTTTGAAGAGCATAGGTCCAATCGAGAGAATTGAACATACTCTCTCTCTTTTTTGGTGTAAATTGAACATATTCTTTAACATTTAGTCCACTCATAGATATCTAACATGAGGAATTTTTTATTTTTTATTTAATTTTTGCAAATCTTGCGGTTTTGATTTTTGAAAAAACTTTTTGAACAACATCTTGGTATAGAAAGAGGTGCCTTGTGGGGTTGATATTTGTGATAGTACATCCATTGTTGTTGGTGGAGTGGTAGTTCTTTCTTACTCACCTTTATCATCGTATTCATACTACATGCATCGTGTCTTTTGAAGTTTCAGGAGGCTTTGATACTGAACTCGCCAAGTGTCTCACATGTCATAGAGTCACAAAATTTGATTCACAAGACAAGATATAGACATTCTCATTTTAGAGAAACATCTTACTTTATTTGTATGCTATTGCTACGGTAATTGGGAAAACTTTTTATTGTACTCTTTCTCATATCTAAGCCTCAACAACTTCGAGAGTATTTATATTCTATAGTGCAATTCTAACTTGATGATTCACTCACAATTATTTTGTTTTCGTTTAAGCCTCAAAGGAAAGTAATAAAATAGGGTTTGTATAATACGGGAGAAGCAAAACGCAAAATCAGTTTGTTTTTTTTTTTTTTTGTATCATTTCACTTTTATTACTATTCTATTAAGGGTATTTCCGTCAACACAACTGTGCATACCCTCATTTCCTCTGAATTGTGTTTTGGCTGCAATTCTACCAAAATTCTCAAAATAGGTAGATGGTGCGCGCCATTTGTGGGGCCTTCTTGCTGACTTCCGGAATTCATGTCTTTTTTCCCCTTATTTTTAGTAAATTGAATTCATGTCTTTTTGTTGCTTTTCTAATTTTCCTTATTTATCTTCAAAAGCACTCTATTTTGTGGGGTTTTTTACTTGTAAACAAAAATAATTAGCTATTTCCAAATATTATTTTCAGAAGTATTTTGAAAAAGGAAATGATATATAGCTCATAACACCTATTTATTGCAATACATCGTCTAAAAGATAGCATATTGATCATCAATCCAAAGTTATTATCAAAATACAATTTAGAGTAATGATAAATTAAAGAATTGATTGTTTTTGGTACAATAAAATTTATGAAAAGAAAAGTTATCTTATTCTAACATTAGGACATAATACGAGATTTAAAGGGATTTGTACTGACGATTACGTATGTGAATAATCAGTAATTTCAAGTTCGATCCTTGAGTAGCAGTTGTATTAAAAATTAACTTAGTAAAGAGAGTTTTATGACTCTTTTAATCTTACCGACTCAAACTAGATTAATCTGATAATCCATATATAAGCCTGTAAAAAAAAAAAAAAAAAATCATAATGATACTTATAAAAAAAACTTACAAATGCATATCTATATTTGGAATTTAAATAAATAAAAATTTAACCTTATAAATATCTAATGGTTTTTTTAATGTGATATAGACATATATGTAAGTGCAACTCAATAATAAGAATAATGTTTAAAAATAATAATAACGGATTAGTGATGAGCAATTTGGATTGTCTACATTAAATTGATATTCAAATCCCAGTGTCATTATTATATTTAAAAAATATTAAATAAACAATTTTTTTTGTGATTTCCCAACAAATTCATCAAAAATCTAATTAATCTAGTTCAAGAGCAGTCGGGTCCATATAGTTGCGATTCTTCTAATACTATATTTTTTTTATTCACGAGGCTCAAACTCGAGCCATATAATTGAAGGAATAAACTTTTTATCAGTTGAACTAATAATTATTGGTATACAGTTAATATTTTGCTCACACTAAATTCATAGTTGTTTTTACTATGAATTTGATTTTGATAGGTGTAAAAAAGTTATTCTTGTTATATAATAATATATTATAACCTCTATTAATAAATTTAATTATCATGTAATTTTCAATATAATTAAATCATTTGAAATATTAATTTAATATATTGAATAGTAGAACAAAAATAATTTGGTCAAATATAATTAAACCATCCACTTAATACATAAAATTATCTTCGATCTTCATTATTTTATTTATTTTATTGCTTCCATTTCTTCATGATTCGTTATATATTAATTCCCACAACAATTTTTAAAAATTCAAGAAATTTTTAGTTTACTTGATCTCAATTGTATATTATTATCAACATTAGATAAGGTATGAAATCAACAAAATATTTTTTAAGAAAAACTTATCCAAAATAACATACCCAAAGGAGCTTGTAAATTTATGATTCTATGCATTAATAATTTCTTTATCTCTTTTCTAATATTTATAGCTGTTTAAGTGTTTTCATCCATATATAGAATTATCAAATAAAACCTTTTTATATTTTGGGAATTTTATATAGACAATTATAGACAAAATGAGATATAAATTTATAAAAAAAATTATGTTTGCAATCTAAAAAAAATTAACAAAATATTGTATGTGAGAGAGAGATATATACAATCCAAATAATAATTTTGTGGTAAAATCACTGTAGAGATTCTCATTATTTAGTAAGTTTTTAAGTAAAAATTTATAATTTAAATTTTTTTAACAAGCTTCTATGTTTTAAGTTTTTTAAAATAATTTATTACTGATCATAATTACAAAAAATATGTTAAAATAAATTATAACAATTTATTCAAAAATTTATTAAAATATTGAGTACTGAATATTAATTAATTTAACCTAATTTTTTGTACTACAATTAAATTTTGTTTTCTGCAGGCCTTTGGGTCTGACTCCTGAGGAACTTTAATGATGGTAAGCGACCTCTCAGGTTGGGCTTTTTAACTGTACCAATGCGTTTTTGAAGAAAATTTATCAATTTAGTTGTTTGGTCAAATGTATTATTAGATTAATGTAGAAAGTCATGTACGTGTTTACATGTTTATGTTTAGTTGCACACTTGTTAGGTGAGCGTTTCGTGTATCAAAAAAGTAAGAAATGCACATATGCCCCTCAATAACAACATACTCGCACACAATATGTATGTGTCTAAACACGTTAGTATCAAATGCGCATTTGGTCACCTTAGTACCAAATACACGTTTCTGACAATCTGAATGTAATCTGGCATCACGTGTGTATTTCTGACAATCCAAACGCCAAACTACATCATATATGCATGTGTTAAGTACGCAACTATACCCGTAGTCATCTAATACGCATCTTCCTATATTGGTTGGATAATACGTTTCATTAAAAAATTAAATAGGTGGAATACGTATTGATATGGTAAAAAAACGCCGAGGTTGGGGGGTTTCAGTACATAATTGGAAGTATTTTGTACAGTTTCAAACCTTTATAAAACCCAATAACGTAATAAAGACAATTCAGAAGAAAGGTCCAATTAGGTTTTCAAATAGAATGTGGATCATGACGTTATGAGTGCAAACTGTCCTGTCATTATGATAAATTTAAACTATAAGTATGAAAAAAAAGAAAGATAAAATGAATTGTAAATAAATAAAAAATGTAAATGTAAATTAATTTGTGAATATGTACATACAATATTATTTATTTTAAAATCTCCAAAATTATTAAATACATAATCATAATCATTTAAAAACCAATTGATAAATAAATTATCTTCCTCAGATCAAATGCAGCCGCAATTAAACATTTACTTTTTGCACTCTGCCAAACTTTGATTTTTGTGTAAATAAAAATGTTAATTACTTAGTTAATAATATTTTTGTTAGAGAGAATATTTTTAGAATATCTTTATTATTTGTAGAAATTTATTTTCTTATTTCATTAGGATTTAGGTTATGTCTGAACTAAACTCATTAGTATTTTTTTTATATTGTACTTTCCTAAATCAATTCAATATACAAAATTTATTCTAATGTTCCTCTCGTCTCTTGTTATTTTACATGGTATCAGAACCTCGGCGTACCAGGTTCGATCTTCACCGTCTCCCACTTTCTTTCAAGTGAAATTTCTTTCTTCGAACATGTAGGTGGACCTGTGCATTGTCCACACTTCAAGCCCAGTGGGCTCTCATGTGAGGGGCGTGTTGAGATATATAAAACTATTAATGTAGCTTCACCCAATAGCTTAAGCTTTTGGGATGAATTGGTTCTTTACATAGTATCAAAGCTTCGGTGTACCGGGTTCGAACCTCGCCGCCCCCACTTTCTTTCAAGTGAAATTTCTTTCTTCGCACAAGTAGGTGGCTCTGTGCATTGTCCACTCTTTAAGCCCAGTAGGCTCTCATGTGAGTAGGGGTGAAAATGGGCTGGACTGGGCCGAGCTTTGCCCCGTATAGCCCAAGCCTATGTCAAAAAATTTCAATTTGGCCCGGCCCGATAGCATAGTATGAGTCTAACTGTTAACTTGTCTTGGCCCATTTATAAAAAAAGAAATGGCTCGCCCCGGCCCGTTGGCCTGTTAATTTTTAACTTTCAAGCATACCATGAATCAACTCCACAAAATACTCAAATTCTATTGTTAAAACAAAAAATGACAATTTTAACGTCCAAACATAACCATGAATCACAATAATAACTCATCACAATCTGCATTTAAGTCACTGTCAAAAGCAACATGCTCAAACTAAATAACATATATTTCATCAGATCTAACAAGTCAATCCATACTATGTAAATTAAAATAACTACATGAATACAACAAACACATCATAATGACTACAAGAGTAGCCAAAAACTTATCTTCATCTTCTCTCCCCTGCAAATACAATTCCAAGGTTACATAAGTTGGCAAATAATTTGTAAATGTAGAAAAAAAAAAACAAGAATAAAGAATAGAAACAAAAAAAAAACCAAGATTAAGAAACAAGAAAACCTTTTAATAGATTCACATAGGCAATCTCACATGCTGAGATGTTGGTTCAACTAAGAACTAAAAAAATCTCACCTAATTTATAAAGCAAAAAATTAAACCCATAAATCAGAAAGTCTCTCTCTCTTCATCGAGAGAGAGAGGGAGAGAAGAATGAGAAATTGAGAAGTCGGCAGTACCTGGAATGGAAGGTTGAGAGATGAAGCGACAAGAAGGAAGATCAAAGATTCATGTAAATCAAATGTAATGATTGGAATAGAAAGATCTAGGGCAAATGGAACAATCCCTTTAAATTTTAATAAGACCAATCAGTTTTTTTGATTCTGGACTCTGGCTGCACGAACAATTGGAGCCTCTTTGGTTCTGTATGTTGTGCTAAAAACATGAAGGTGAACAATTGGGCCAGCCTTGGAGGGTCATGGGCCAGGCTTAGTACCTTAATATACTGGCCCAATTAGCTAATCAAACTTTTATATCAGCCCAAGCCCAACCTGCCAAGTAAAAAGGTCGAGCCAGGCCAGGCCACTAATCGGCCGGGCTGTAGGCCCCTGTAGGCCGGCTCGGCCCAGTTTCACCCCTACATGTGAGGGAATATGTTGAGATATATAAAGCCATTAAAAATCTCTCACCCACCAGCTAGGTGGCTTTGAGCATTGTTCAGTCTTTAAGCCCAGTGGGCTCTCATGTGAGGAAACATGTTGAGATATATAAAACCATTAAAAAGCTCTCACCCACCAGCTTAAGCTTTTGGATTGAATTGGTTCATTACATGGTATCAGAGCCTAACGAAAGGGATCCTTATCCGCCTTTCCTTACTAATTTTCATAATTTTAATATGGTAGAAGAGAGATATCACACACCATGAGGGATTGAATTTCCCAATTTTTTCCTTTCTCTTTTTCTCACTTCTCTTAGTTTCTTCTTTTCGTTCCTGCCTTCGCCGCTGCGAGTGTTGTGCTCTGTCACCGTCGACCATTACCGCAGTCGAAGAAGCCACCAAGGCCAAGTTGGGCACGGTGAGGGGTCCACCGCCGAATTCCCTCTACTGTCCACGATGTGACTTGCCTTCACCGACCTGTGTTCATCGGATTTGTTCTTGTTTTCCGACGAAACTCAGATCTGCTCTCTCTCTCCAGCAACCAAATCAAGTCATTGTTCTGGTCTCGTCTCTTTCCTCCGGGTTTCATCATCTTTTCTTCTCTGGCCAAATCTTGTTTTTTCTGGCTATGTTTTCTTCTTCTTTGTTGATTATTATTTTTATTTTTATTTTCTTTTATGGCTTGTATTTGGTCAATTTTATTTTATTCCCACATATGTTTGTGGTGTTATTCAAATCTGATTTGACTTGTATATTATTTATTTTTGTCATTGTTTGGCTTTATTTTGGCCTCCCATTCAGGGGAAGCATTTATCTCCGTTGTTTCCTGGTCCGCGGATTATTCGAGTTATGGCTCCGTCGGCTTGTATTCCAGTTGCAATATTATCTTTTTCTCAGCCCTTCCTTAGCTAATGTCTTTTTTTTTCTTTTGCTGATGTCCATTCCAGCATCGTCTCTTTACGAGCTCTTCAAACTGATGGTCATTCAAATTGATTTGCCGTCGATTTCTCTGACTTATATTCCGTGAATCATTGTTTTAGTTTTCTTTCTTCCCAAGATGAAGTGTCCCTCCATCTTGAGGGGGAGTATTCGAGATATAGATAATAATTTATTTTAGTTTGTTATTTTTCTTTAGGGTGAGTTGTAGAGTTGTTAAAACCCCCACTCGTGTATTTTGATATTATGTTTCTTAGTCTTTCTTGTTCAAGCTTGTTGCTTATGATTTATACGCTCCAGCTTGAGGGGGAGTATTAGAAAGAATATTTTTAGGATATCTTTATTATTTGTAGAAATCTATTTCCTTATTTCATTAGGATTTAGGTTAGATTTGGACTAAATTCATTAGTATTTCTTTATATATTATACTCTCCTAAATCAATTCAATATATAAAATTTATTCTAAGTTCCTCTCGTCCGTTATTTTACAATTTTTTTCCAGATGAATGCAAGGACATACTTCTCTTCCTCTCCCAAGTGCTCATTGAAATTTTAAGTTTTTTTTTATCAGATTTAATATTTCAAAAAATAAAAACTCTAGGGTTTAATATACAAAATAAAAAAAAGTAAAATAATCTCTTTTACAATGTCGACAACTAGACTACAAATTTTCAATAGTTAATTCACTTATATTCAAAATATATTTTAACACTTGTTGACTAGTAAATTTGTAATTAGAAATTTAGAACCATTTTCACGTTCAAAATTTTCAACCATTCTACATAAAACAAAGTGCTTTTTAATTGAGACGCGCGTAAGAAAATGTAACTGTTAAAGCTAAGCGCTAATAATTTTTTCTATAAAGAAAATTAATCAAAATCTCAACGTTGAAAAGTGTAATGTGTTTTTGTTATTATTATATTTTAGATACGAATCCACGTGATTAATTCAATTTTGGGTTAGTATCGCTTTAATTTTTTTAGAAATTGCTATTTTCATTATTTAAATTCATTACCTTTTGAAGATATCAAATGGAAAAAAAATTAATTTATTGTTTTTTTAATAAAAAATTACGAAAATATAGTCGTTTTGAAATTAATTACGAAAATAAATCAGTCAAACACGCTTACATGGGGCGTGTTCCAATAAAGAGAAACACGCCAATGTGGGGCGTGACCTAAGCGTGAGTCACGTCCACATGAGGCGTGACCAAGCTGGAAAGAGACACGCCTCATTTGGGCGTGACCGAGAAGAGAGACACGCCCAATCTGGGCATGACCGAGGAGAGAGACAGGCCCCATCTGGGCGTGTTTCACCAGGTGCTGCCACGTGTCACAAAAGTCAATAATTTGACTGTAAAACTTTGGAAGTCCATAACTTTTGACTCGGGTATCCAAATTAGGTAATTTTTTTTTGATTCCACATAACTTTTCGAGATCTACGTAATGACACCTCATTTGACATATTTTGTGTCTCACAAAAAAAATTTGAATTTACAACAATGATACCATAATTATTAAAAATGACATGACTTTGTTACCTTATAATTATTACTAAAAATAATCTAACATTTTTATAATCATGAACAAAAACATAAAAATCAAAATAAAACGAAAAGCACTCACTTAACTTTTTAATATAAATTATTCGATATTCTGTCACCGACAGATGTTAACCGAATAAAATTATAAATTATTTACAAAAAAATAAAAATAAATAAAATTATAAATTTCATAAAATTCTTCATTCAAATTTTTAATATATATCTCAATAACATACATAATTAACCTTATGATAACTTACCATAATTATAGGGATATTTATTATGAATGTTTCTAATTATAACAGTAATTTTCTGCTTATTAATTTGAGTTTAAACGTTCCTATGGTATTATTATTGTAAATTCACTTTTTTTTGTGAGAGACAAAATATGCCAAATGAGGTGTCATTACGTAGATCTCGAAAAATTATGTGGAATCAAAAAAAAATTACCTAATTCGGATACCCGAGTCAAAAGTTATGGACTTCCAAAGTTTTACGGTCAAAATGTTGACTTTTGTGACACGTGGCAGCACCTGGTGAAACACGTCCAGATGTGGCGTGTCTCTTTCCTCGGTCACGCCCAGATTGGGCGTGTCTCTCTCCAACCGGTCACGCCCCTATAGGGCGTATGTCACTACTATATTTTCATAATTAATATCAAAACAACAATTTATTCATAATTTTTTTATTAAAAAAACAATAAATTAATTTTTTTGCAGATATCAAATCCTAAAATCTAACTACATCAGACAACCAGTTTTGACTTTTGAGTGTGTTTTTCCATTTAACAACAGAAAACAACCATTGTAAACTTGAAATGAAACATTCATAAACTAAAACTTTTTTTATAAACTATTCAATACAGTGGTGAAATGATATCAAGATTGAAAAGGTTAAATTCAAACTATATCTATAAATTTTGATTGTAATTATTTTTACAACAGGACAAACTTTATAAAATAATTAATATAATAATATTACAAAACTAAGGGAGGGTATATTTTGGATTTTCAAATTTAGGGAGGTCCTCCTAATAGTGAAATCATTGAGAACTCAGAAAGCAGAAGACTTTCAGAGTAACAGGCTGCAGAATTTTTCTTTTCTTTTTTTAATATTCTTCCGGTTCATCATTTTGCTTTAAATTCCTCTCAAAAGTAATATCGAGGAGGATCGAATATATACTCTCACTCTTATCTGCTCAGTTCTAAATCATCCCGTTTGGTGCTATAAGGCTTTTTTAAAATACGAAAGAATCAAGTAATCAACCTCTCATTTCTCAAGGTTTATATCAGCTATTGTAAATAAATATTTAATTTAGAATTTTTTGGCTTATAAAATAATGTAATGAAATTAATAACCTGAATGGGTTTTGGGCTCAATGTACGAAAGTAATTGTTTCTTAGCACCTTGTACATGTCCACTAGCATCATTTCACGGGCTGGGTTGGACTTATTGGTTTTTTTGCCTCTATTTGTGAAGATGGAGGGACTTCACTGGACCAACCCAATTAGGAATTTAAAATTCGGCATAGAAAAAGTGTGCCAAAAAATAAGGATGCATTTAATTTTTTTTTAATTTTAGTTAATTTATTTTTATTAAAAATTACAAAAAAATATTTTTTTTTAATATTTTTAAGAATTAAAAAATAATATAAATATATTCTAAGAAGTAATAAACAAAATGAAAAAATTATTTTTATAATTAAACTAGAGGGCGATTATAATTATTATTAAAAAAGTTTGTCACTGTTACAACCAACTTAAGTTATCGTTCGATCAGAATTAAATCTAATAGCTCACAATCCATCGTTGTAATTCTAATTATCATTCTTTAACCTCTCTCTCTCACATTCTCTTTAGGTCTACAACCCTCTCTTCATCCTCTCTCTTGGTCTGTCAATTTGCATATGACAAACTTTGAAAAAAAACTAATTTTTTTTATACATAAAAAATCAAATTCAACTACATCTGTAACTCATAGTAGAAAAACCAAATCAGTAATTTGTTTGGTATGATTTAGAGCCATTTGTAAATATTACTCTTAAGATAATGTTGAGGTACCATTAAAATCAGGCCTCATCCTCAAAGACCTGGAGTTGGGATTTGGATTTTAGTGCCATTTGGGTCATCTTTAGCAAATTAAGAGTTAAGGCCTTAATTGTGTCTCCCATGTTAGACACTTATGAGAATGTTAGCAGATGAGGCCTAAGGTTGAAGTGATGCATCGATAATGCATCGATAATTTTACATAGTCATATAACAAAGAAGATTAAGAAGAAAAAAAATATAAAATGGGAACAAACCTACAATTGAAGAGAGGATGAGCAACAAATTTGTCAATTTGTCATGTGCAATTAATAATAGACCTAGAGAGAGAGTGAAGAGAGGATTGTTAGACCTAGAGAGAAGGTAAGAGGGAAAAAATTTCTAAACTCTCGTCCCATGCTAATTTTTGGTGGTCCCTCTCACAAAATCAATTTTTTCATTTTTTCATTTTATCCCTGCTATGACTTTCATTTTCTTTTTTTATCCCCTCATATGTGAGTGAGGGCACCTAAATTTTCTATGAGCCGGACCATAGAATTCTTTCTCGTAAGAGAGGATGAAGAGTATTAATTAGTGAGCCATTAAATTTAATTATGATCTAACAATGACTAAATTAATTATAAAGGTGGGAAATTTTTTTTAGTCGTATAACTGTCTCTATTAAACTAAGGGTGTAAACAGTTTACGTTAGGCTAGGCTTTGGGCTTAAATATGTCAAGCCTATGTAAAAACATCGGGTATGACCTGACCTATTAACCTGTGTAGACCCCAAATTACAAGTCTAGCCTGACTTGTATTTAAAAAATAAAAGTCTTGGCCTAAGTCTGTTAGCCTGTTTAAGCTCATTAAACATTTAACAATTAAAAGAATAACTAAAATAATATTATTTTATTATTCAAAATTATTAAAATAATAATTTTACTTATTATATTTTAAATAAATAATATGATATAGACCGGCTTGTAGACTTATAGGCCCAACATATACAAAAAGCCTATGGCCTATTTTCTAA
This sequence comes from Gastrolobium bilobum, assembly GCF_033153095.1. Lineage (NCBI taxonomy): Eukaryota > Viridiplantae > Streptophyta > Magnoliopsida > Fabales > Fabaceae > Gastrolobium > Gastrolobium bilobum. The sequence continues at coordinate 142,429 of NW_026895605.1, read as the reverse complement.
ATAGATTTTTTTAAAAGCCTAGACCTATTCTATTTTACTATTTATAATATGTCAAGTTTGACCTAATATAGACTAAACCGTAGGCTCCTGTAGACCAGCCTAGCTCATTTACACCCCTACTTAAACTACTCAGATACTCATAGATGGTAAAGAAAACTAGTTATTCATTTCAATGTATTAAATTCAAATTTGTTGAGAGGTTACGGGAATGAAAAGCCTTACTTGAACTAATATTTTGAAAAAAATATAGTTGTTGAAATTGATAAACTTTTTACTGCTAATACCAAAGTAAAAAAGAAGAAGAAAAAACTTGCATTACAAGCCGAGAATGGCTTTTGTTCAAATTCGATTTAATTAACAGACAGTTGTTTGTTATCGTACAAAAGTTGTGCAATTCCCACAAATCGTCTATGTATCTTTTACTTTTGTTTGGTGTGTATTATGCAACAATTGATAATTTTTTATTTGGGGTGAATCACAGGTAATTACTTTTACAAATGAAATGGGTCGTCCGAACTCCGAAGATTACACCAATGTATGTACTAATGATCTATACCATAAATAAAAAAATAAAAAATAAAAAATAAAAACTCCTTTTATATAAGACAAAAGTTAAGGCCGTGGGTACACTATTAAATATGTTGTCCTTGTCGATTACCATACTACATGAGTTCATTCTATTGAAGAAGCCAAGTGCGCAAAGACCGAAGGGAGAAAGAAATTTCCTTTTTGATTTTTTTCTTCCTTTTCACATGGACCTTCTGATGTTGTATTCTGTGTTCACACTTTGCGTCTTTGCCCATGTTCAATTTTTTTTGTTACGTGGAAGAAAATGCAAGTTGAACAGCGACCGTTGTCCCCGGTTTCAGCGACGACTTCCATTATCCTTGGCAGTTGGCAGTTAGGATGCATCAAATGCCCTTGACTTTGAGCCGTTGATTTTGCTTTGAAAGACTGAAATTTTTTAATTTTATAAGATTTACCCTGAAATTCTGCAAATTGTTTGGAAGACCTTGCCAAAAAATTTCTTGTGGTCTCCCTTTTCTCACATGGGCCCCTGAAATGCCCACAAACAAGCAAAAACCCCAAAGGGGGGCTTCTGATGCAATATTTGTCTTAAAGGATAGCAATGAAAATTTCAGTAGTTATGAGGTCATTACATAAATATCACAACAATATCCTTTGAACTTAAGTCCAGCTGCCTTATCTTCTTCTAGACGTTATTTGGTGTTGATATTTCAAACACAAGGGACACTTTGTTATATAATTTGGTCAAGGTCCTCGAGAATTAATATAAAGGAAGCTATTATGCCAATTCTACTTTAGGTTATATATGAAATTTGAGAAAAATATTTGTCCTTTTAAATGACATAACTTATATCATTTTACTCTCATAAAAAGGTGTGATCCACACCTTTATATTTTTTTGTCAACTCTCTCTTTTCCTTTATTTATATCTTTCTCTGACTTAAAATAACATAATTTTACATCCTTTAAAATGATACACACTTTTTCTATGAAATTTAGTTGGATTCTTTTATATCATAGAGAACCATTTCATTTCATTCGTATATATTGCTTATTTTACAAGATCCTCGAGAATTAATTTCATGTGATTATTATTAAAGTTTAAAAGCGCATAGAATGATTCAAATGGGTATAGATTTGGTAATAGTATTTTTTTCACTTAAATTTAACAGTACCATTCAAATGTATAAACAGTGTCATAATTCATTTTATACATAAAAAAATGGTTACTTGAATTTAATCTTGTGACATATTATTTAAATTCTCACTTGCTACAATTACTCGAACCAGTAACCTATAATTATTTTTTATTTTTTTTATTAGAATGGTTTTCCTTTGGCCTCAACTATTCTTATTATATTTTGCAAAAAAATTTGATTAGGTGAGCCATTCAGGTACAGTTAGTCAGGGGCGGACCGATATGTGTGTAATTATCTGCACTTGCGGACATAAATTTGTGAGAATTTATTTTTTTTGCACAGGGGTTTTTTGTTTATAGATGGGGGAGGTGGTTTCTTTTTTGCGAAATAAAAAAGGAGATTTTGTTTTTTTTAATCAAATATTATTCCATTTTCACATAGACTTTCGTTTTTGAATAAGAAATTTTTTAAAAATATTTTGCTATTCATCTTTTTTAATTTTATTTATTTATTTCTTTGTCTATATCTAAATTTTTTCTAATTGATTATTTCCTTTTCATTTATTTAATTTTAAATTTATTTGGATTCGACATTAAATGTTAACATTAACATGAAAAATAATTGCAATATTCAATATATCATCATAAATAAAATTTATTTTTCTATATAACCCTAACCAGCAAACGAAACCGATTATACCTAAGAAATAGCTAACATATAAAATTGATAACATTGATGATGAAGATATAATGCAATATTTTTAAGGAATGAAGAATCGAAGAATACTTTTGTAATTGTTCTATTGTAACAACTTAGTTGACTCTTAATTACCATTTTTTTTACGCTGAGTTGAAGTTTTTTTTGTTTTTTTCTTGTTTATATTCTTTTGTTTTTTAATACATTTGAAATTTTCTTTAAAAAAAAATTTCGGTATCACCCCTAAATATGCAGACATAAAAAAATTCTCTAGGTCTGCCACTGCGTACTGTCAGTGTTTAAAAATCTGGCCCGGCCATCGACCCGGCCGAGGTCAGGGGTTACGGGGTCAATGGTTCAACTGGGAGATTACGGGGTCACTACGCTGACCCGGTTTTATATATTAAAAAAATATAAATATATATATCCTATATGAAAATATTAACAAACAAATCACCAATCATTAAAGATTCAAAATATATTTAACATAATTCACCAATTACAACCACAAGTCAATAATACACAACCTAATTAAAGTATCAAGATACCTAAGTACAAAATTCATATTCTAATGATACCAAAGTATCAAGATACCACAAGTCTAGGTCGCTGGGAGAGAAGAAAACAATTAGATTTAGGTTTGCAAGCATTTTTATTTTAATTTTTTTTAATAAAACGACGTTGTTTTTAATACACAACCATTTGATCCTGGAGTCACTGAAACCTGCCCGAGTTTTAGGAGTTGGAGGGATCGATGTGCATATAGGGCCCAACTTGTAACTCCAACCCTCAGAGGGGAGGAGTCAGGGTTGACCCGGGTCAACCCAGAGAGTGGGATGAGATTTTAAAACACTGCGTACAGTTACTACAATAGGATAAGTAATCTTTTTACGTTTGCATTATATGTAGCTTATATATTTTTAAAACATTTGTGGCATTTTATTCTAATGTGAAAATTGAGACATTTTCATAATACCTTTTTAATTTTAATAAAATTATAACCATGTATTTCATCAAATTTTAATTGAGTTATAATTTACCTCATTAATTATTTCATTGAATTTTAATACGGCATGCAGTACAAATTACGTATTTAAATAAATATGAAAAAGCTAACATATATTAAATAAATAAATAAAATTTACACTTTTGAAAAATCTTTTTGAGCTTTCCCATAAAATAAAGTAATTAATAAACCATCAATCAATGCAAATAACTCAAATGAGTTGTATATATATATATATATATATATATATATATATATATATATATATATATATATAAAACTCAAATGAGTTGAACTTGAGCCACTGTTTTCTTATTCATTAAGGAATCAAGCGTGCTTACCAAAAAAAAAAGAATCAAGCGAAGGCGCCGAATGAACAAATTTTGACCCCGATCTAATTGAGCCCATTTTGAGAATTGTAACAAATTACACTGTCCTAAATAAAAGATAAAAGATACCCTGTTCCCAATAATTAAATAAATAATCAGATGGCACCATTCCGAATCCTCCGTCACCTTCCCTGAATAATCTTCGTTTTTCCCTTTCATTTTCAACACGCAACAATAATAATATAAATCATTAGTCTCAAAAACATTCGTTACCTCTGGAACGTTCTCAGTCAACCATAGAGAAGGGTTTCGTTCTAATCTTTTCAATTGTCGTAATTTCGACTCATATCCATTATAAATTCATATAACACTAACAAACAAGTTAAGGCCGAACATGGTTAACCTTTTTATTGTGACGAAAAAATATAAACGACATCGTTACTCTTAATTTTTTTTAACAAGTAAAATCTAGTTAGGATAATGATATTTGCATATCATAATATTTATATTTTTTAATTTGAAAAATAATGAATAAAAAATGTTAAAATATGTATAGATATCATTTCTGATAGTATTGATTTTTCTTTAACACAAACGTCCGTCTACGTTATCCAAAGGAACACTTTCCCTGTATGGCTGTATCGAAAAACCAAGAAACTACACCACATTTTCCACGTAGGTTCAAGTTCAACCCCAATACACTTTAATATTTCCAATATTATAAATAAAAAAAATATTCTCACTAAGGTCACCACCAGGAAAATATTTAAAATTATAAATTATTAAATATATATATATATATAGGGTTTGGTGTTTGTCATTTTAAATGACATAAGTTATGTCATTTTAGGAGAGAGATAGACACAGAAAAACGAAAATGAGAGAAAGTGAGTGATTTTTTTTAATTTAAAATTTAAATTTTCGGTGTCTATACATAACTTTCTGTCATTTAAAATGACAAACACTTATTATCAAAAAAAAAATGACAAACACTTTACCCATATATATATATATATATATATATATAGACACGCCTTTACAGCCATAGTTTCCCGCTTCAATAATCAGCATCAACCCGTAATGGAGTTTTTCACCAAAGCCAAGGCCGTCAAGCTCCGGAGCCACCTCGATAAGTACCTCGTCGCCGACGACGACCGATTAAGGGTCAGTCAGAGCAGAAAGGGGTCCGGTAAGAGAGCGAAATGGACGGTGGAGGTAGTGGAAGGAGAGAACAACAACCACCGCGTGCGGCTGAAGAGCTGCCACGGGAGGTACCTAACGGCGACGGAGACACCGTTTATGCTGGGCGTGACCGGAAAGTTGGTGCTCCAAACAGACTTCGAAACGGGTTTGGATTGGAAGTACGAGTGGGAACCGATACGCGACGGGTTTCAGGTGAAGCTGAGAAGCTGGTGCGGGAAGTACCTGAGAGGGAACGGAGGAACGCCACCGTGGAGGAACTCGGTGACGCACGATGATCCCGTTAGTGCTGCCACGCAGGATTGGGTTATGTGGGATGTTGTGGAAGAGGAGATGGAGATTATGGATGATGAGTTCTCCAAGAGTGTCGTCTCGTCTTTTGTTTCTGATGATTTCTCCGCCGGTGAGGATCCGGCGTCTCCCATGTCGGTTTTCTCTCTGAGGTCGCCGCCGCTAGTGAGACGGAACTCCAAGCTGCAGGTGCAGGTGCGTTTTCCGCTGCTTTTTACCAATTATTGTCAATTGATTTTATATTTTATATTTTCCTTTGGTGAAACTTTTCCATGTTGAATTTCATATTCATTGAAATTTAAAGTGCTCATTAGTAGGGATGTGAATGGGTCGAACTGAATTGGTTTTTATGAAGAACCAAACAAGTTTTTGTGATAAACCGAACCGAATTGGTTTAAATGGTTAGGTTCGGAAGTGGTTCGGTTCGGTTCAAAACTGGTTCGGTTCGAAAGTAGTTCAGTTCGGTGGGAAACAGTTCGGTTTAGAACCAATTTAGTTCGAAACTGGTTCAGAACCGGTTCGGGTCGACCCTCTTTTGAAAAGAAAAAAAATAAAAAAATAAAAAAATAAAAAAATAGAGTTATAAAAATCAATTTGGTTCCGTTTGAAAACGGTTCGGTTAGGTTTGAAAACAGTTCGGTTCTTAAACTAGTTTTAAAAACCAGTTCGGTTCTTAAACTGGTTCTAAAAACCGGTTCGGTTAATGAACTGGTTCTTTAAAAACCGGTTCGGTTCATGAACTAATTTTTAAGAACCGATTATTTTAAGGGATAGTTCATTCACTTCATAGTTCTGTTCAATTTTTTAATTATTTTGCCCGTCCTTAGTTATTATTAGCTTGATTTTTTTTCTTTTCTAAAGCTATCATTATAAATTACTCTTTTAATGATATCAAGAAGTTTAAAACTATGACCAGTCATTAGTCAAGATATGTATGAAATAAATAACATAATAAATAGTAGAAATGAAGGTTCAAGAATAAGTTTATTATTATTATTATTATTATTATTATTATTATTATTATTAGGAATCGTAGTACGGTTTGATTTGATTCTCTTGACTAACTTGAACCCCTCCAACACGGAACAAATAAAAAAAAATGTCAGATGTCAATGTTTTGTATTAACTTGGGTGATTGGGGTTTTGTTAAAAATTCAATTAATATACGATAAAAAACGATATTTATATTTTATAAGTTAACCTTTTTAATATTCATTTTATCATATGTTTCATAGAAATATTATAGTCCATTGTGGAAATGTATTTATATATACATCTTTTTCTTAAAGCAATTATAACACTATTTAATTACTTGAGGTGTGTTGAGATATATAGTCTCACATTGATTATGTGGACAACTAATGTGGCCTTTATAAGGCCTTGGGCACTCCCACCCTTTGAGCTAGCTTTTGGGGTGGTGTATCCCAAGGTTCTTTATATGGTATCAGAACTTCACCGTTCCCCGCTTTAAAAAAGTTGAATTAAGAATAAAAAGCACAAAATGGTAAACCAAAAATTGGACCTGTGCAATTCCACGCTTCTAGCCCAAAGGGCTCTTGCGTGAGGGGACGTGTTGAGATATATAGTCCCACATTGATTATGTGGACAACTAATGTGGCCTTTATAAGGCCTTGGACACTCTACCCTTTGAGCTAGCTTTTGGGGTGGTGTATCCCAAGGTTTTTTATAAGGTGTATAAATTTTTTTTGTTAACGAAGCTTGTAGCATAGAAACACTCCACAACTAAATCATATTCCAATCAATTATATGTGACCCCCATTTGCTTCTATGGTTCAAGTTTTTTTGGTTCCCATCTTATGTCCAATGAAAACCTTGGGCGTTCACACGCGGATTGTTTCTTAGCCTCACTCCTAGAAGAGTAAGGGAGTCAACTACACCAGTCGCTTGCTTAATTAGTTGGATTTGAGAACCTATACATTGCTCCATGCCTTCACCAACTCTTCTGCACTAACGAAAACTTTATTACACACTTCAGACACAAATATTTTCGCACTCTCAACAGTAAACGCACTATACTTAAGATTAGCGACACGTAAGTGGTTACCTTCACCAACTGTTATGCACTTGTAGAGGAGCATTTTTTTTTGGGTGGAAAGTAGAGGAGCTTTTTCTTTCTCTTGACTTATATTATATTTCCTCCGAGGTAAGTGTGAAAGAGGAGAAAAACTTTAGGAGTGTTTGGGTAGAGAAAAAATTTTTTTATCAGAAAAATATAATTATTAAGAATATGGTAAGAAAGTAAATTTAGAAAAAATGTTAAAAAAATATTGTTTGATAGGTCAAAATATTACTGAAGAAATTGGATTAAATTTTACGAGTCTATGTTTGGTTAAAGTAAAATATTGATGAAAAAATAAAATAAAATTATCAAACTAACCCTTGACTAAATACAAACAAGACTCTCTCTTTTTAGTTTTTTTTTTGGCACTTTAAAAAAAAGAGGAGAAATATTTGTGTTCATTGTTTTTTTTCTATTTTTTTGTTTGATGGGGTAATGAGAAATTTTTCAATTTAACACACAAACTGAGATTGGTATTCAAATCCGAAAGATGGATAAATTTTTTAAAATCTCCTACCAGACATGGTCAACTAGAAAATCCATCTTAACTTTTCCAATCATCCTAAAAGAAATCTTCTACCAAACATTCCTTGTTAAAATTCGGTGGTTTCTTTTATTAAAATAATTTTTATTTATTTATGCTTTGTTTTATATTTTTTTAAGTCTTAAAATTATCGCTGCACTAAAGTTTTGCTCATGGAAGAGAGTAGTACTATTCCCACAATCAGTTGCGGGCAGCACAGAACTGAACGTTAAAGTCTTAATGAATTCCCCATGAGAGGTCTAAAAATAAAATTAAATATAAAAATAGTTCTGTGGGTGCAGCGCAGAGCTGAACGTCTCCAATGGCAACTTAAGATCGAAGTGTATGCTAATTGCATGCCTTTTCTTCTTTAATTGTTATGATATTTGAGTACTTCTGATATATCAAAAGATGAAGCTCACTTTGAATTAAGTTCATTAGATTTTTGCGTGTTTCTAATTAATGACTTGCTGAGCACTGATCTAGCAACTAGAAATCTATTACGTGACTTAATTGTGGTAGTTCAGTAATTGGGGGCAATGGAATTAAGTAGGTGGAGAAGGACTTTGGTTCAATTTTCATTAATACAATGGGAGACACTCGAAATTAGTCTCATAATCGATCCATAAAATCAAAACTTGTGGAGATATATGAAGGAACTTACTCGCGTAAGAGAAATAATTAAAATTGGTATATAAAAAAAATCTAGTAAGTAAATATAACGTTACTTAAAGTTATTTATATTCTTGTTAGGAGTTACACGTCTCCGTCAAAAGACAATTAGTAGATGGAACCATTTGAGTGATGTAGGATATAATAATGCAAAGTTAAGGCCAAAAAAGAAAATGAAATAGAGAATCAAAATGGTATCATTGAAAGGTGGTTTTTCAATGGTAATTGGGAAGTACAGAACGGAGAATATACAAGCTTACAATATTTGATGGGAAATAGAAGTACGATGTTGTAGGAAAATGATTATGTCATGTTATAGACATGATTAATGTGGATCACACCACTTTTTTTTTTTTTTTTAAATAGTGAAATTCATATTGATTGTGTCTATAACATGACATAGCCATTTTCCTACAACATAGTACTTCTATTTCCCATATTTTATTACAAGATTGTCATTTGTCCGAGACATCTTGTGGAGAAGTTAGTTTCATGCTTTTGAGTAGAGATTTGTTTATTCGAATCTCCATACTTTTTAGCTTCTGCATCACGTAATGTCTATTTTCCTTTATGCATTTCTTATTTTTTCTTTTTTAGGTCGAGGTTGCCATTAGTAGGTGTCTTCTTAATAACCTTGATACCATTTTGATTCTTCTTTACGTAGTGTTTGGTTCACGAAAATTTTTTTAATACTAAGGAAATATAAATAATAGGGATCTAGGGGAAAAGTGAGATAGATAGGAAAGTTTTAAAAAAATTGTTTAGTTGAGCAAAATTTTACCAGAAAAATTGAATTAAATTTTTGAATGTGTGTTCGGTTGAAGATAAAATATTGATGGAAAAACTTAATGAAATTACAAAATTATCCTCGTAAAAATGAAACCGTTTTATTACATCCTTCGAATCACAATAGGGGTAAACTTAGCATGCCATTCATCAGCTTTTTCACTTATCTGGTTTTGAAGAGAAATTCCACATCTTCAAACGCTTTCTCAACAGTGAAGATATCCGATTTTTGGTCTTCTTCTTAGTTTGCTAGGAAAGCTCTTTGATGGGAAAAGAAATCGAAAACCTTCAACCAAATGTGATTTTATTAGATACTCACGTGCACTTACCCATCCATATTTTCACTTCTCCTCAACCAAACAATACCTTAATTTATTTGGTATCCTCAAACACGCCAAGGCAGCGACAAACCGCTTTATATCCAGTTCTATACTTCTATACTATCCACCATAGATAGTATTTCCATGACTCATACGTGAATGACTGGTTTCGATCTTTATTGAATTGGGCTGAGTCAGCAATCCAATCTAACTTTAACAATTAAACATGAGTTGGACTAGGCTATTCAGTTTAATTAAAACTTTTTAACCAGCCTAATTGGGTTAAGTTAGATTATGTTTTGAATTTCAAACTTTAAAAATGAAAAAATTAATGTATTGTTATTTTTAAATTAATTTAGTGAATTACAATCATAATATATATTTATTTTCCAGTAAAGTCTGCTCAAATAAACTCAATAATTGTCAGGTCGTATCAGCATAGGTCGAGAAACCCCACTTGACTTGTACATTCCCCCAAGGCACTAACCCACATGTGAATGAAATACCTTTTATTAATATCTTAATCTACACACAATCTATGCCCTTGTAGGCCCAAGGTCACACGGAACTTAAATTTAATCGAAGAGGTGAGAAGAGTAATCACTTTGCCCACGTAATTGCCGCGTGCACCCAACCCAACCGTGTTGTCCCAGTTGCCACTCCTGACTCATACCTCTTCACCCATAAAGCGCAGCACACTGCAACCCAAAATTGAAAACCCTCAATCGGTCAAACCCAAGCACGCTAGGTTTTAACCAAGATTAAAAATAATAACAATAACTCTCACCCAATATTAAAAATAAATAATAATTGCTAAGTCCCCTTAATATATAAATACCCATCACCAGACACCAATTACACATCCATAACTCGTTCATATCATTTCTTAACCCACAGAAAAACAAAACCCACTCACAACTTTGTTGTTGTACACACACACATGCAGACAATAAGTTCAAACAAGTTCAGGACCGGCATGGACTTCTTCCACCACGCGAAGGCGGTGCGCCTCCGCAGCCACCACGAGAAGTACCTGCTTGCGGAGGAGGACGAGGAGTCGGTGACACAAAGCCGAAACGGGTCATCAAAGTGTGCACGGTGGCTCGTTGAGTACGTCCCTGAATACGACAACATCATTCGCCTCAAGAGCTGTTACGGCAAGTACCTCACCGCCTCCAACTACCTCTTCTTGCTTGGCATGACGGGTCACAAGGTGCTACAAACCATTCCTTCGAAGCTCGATTCCTCGGTCGAGTGGGAACCTGTTAGAGATGGTTCTCACGTCAAGCTCAAGACTCGTTATGGCAACTTCCTCAGAGCAAATGGTGGTTTACCACCTTGGAGGAACACTGTCACACATGATATCCCTCAGAGAACCGCAACACAGGATTGGATCTTGTGGGATGTTGATGTTGTGGAGATTAATGTTGTTCGTTCTCCCGTTGATGAGAAACCTTCTGCTCCACCCTTGCCTCTTTCGGATCCTGTCACGCCATCATCACCTGTGGTACCCACCAAATCTGAGAGCTTTTCGAGGCAACAGGTATCAGATTCTTGGAAAAGTTTCCAAATTTTTATCTGGGTTGCTTTGGTTAAGGTTGAATTTTGGTTTTTTTTTTTTTTTTTGGGTGCTGATTTTATTTGGTTTTGTTTGTAGTCGAATGATTTGAATCTTGGTTCTTCGCCGAAGATGGAGGGGCGAACTATATACTACCATGTTGCTGAGGACAATGGAGAGGTGAGTGATGAAGGTGGTCAAGCTTATTCTTTGATTTTCAAAGGGAATGGAGTTGAAGAATTGAGACGAAAATTTGAAGAAGAAACAGGGCTAGAGGGAGTCATTGTGTGTAATCGGAGTCCTTTGAATGGAAGGCTTTATCCTCTTCGCTTGCAGCTTCCTCCAAACAATGTCACGATGGAGGTTGTTTTGGTTCTTCCCTTTTCAAAGGGTGAGTTTCTTTTCCCCTTGTTGAGTCTCTTTCTTCTGGATGCTTAGTCTACTACTGTACATGCATCATCGTTCATAGAAAAATCAACAGAGTCCAGAGGACCAAGTAATTAGAAGAAAGGGTTAATGTCATGGTGGTTCAACCAATTAAGCTATGATTCGTCAAATGTCATAAATGTTTTACAACTAATAATTAACAATTTTTTTAAGCAAACTTTTAGAAGATATCTTCAAAATCTGGTGATACTGGTTTGACTGCTCGCATTCACATTAGACATCATTTACTTTTGTTTCATTTTCTCTCTTCCTTTACTTTTCTGATTTATTTTATCATCTGTGCTATCTTGTAACCTGAACATTTGCTTTCTTTTCTGGTGATTCAGTGGCTAGAGACTTTGAGGCACAAGGTTTACTGTGAGAAGCCAAGTTTTTTGCAATGCAAGGCCTATGTATATAATGATCCAAACCTATTCCAGTTTCATGAGAGAGCATTTAGGATTTGAGAATGTGTGTTAAGTTCCGGCTTGTAATAGTCCATTGCATTTATTAAGCAGAATTCATCATGGTCCTATGGAGGTTGCTTAAAATTGCCATACAATGGATCGTAACTGCAATATTTGTTCATCAATGACATCCAGTGGGTTATGGGCAATCTGATGGTGGATTTAATATAAGCCTGTTTCATGTGGATTTCAGGAATTTTGTTGTTTGATGGTTTTGTAATTTTCTGTGCTTCGTGATATTTCTCTGGACATGTAAATATAAGTTTTGCCAAAATTGGAGGAAGATTTTTTTATCATATATAAATTTTCAATATTCTTCAAAAATTTAGAAGCGTTTTTTTTAATCAAAATTAATTCCGGCTTAGTTTTATTTGTTGGAATGAAATTTGTTGATGCAAGTGAGAAGGAGTACCTGCTATGGTCACTGGTCACAGATATTAGCAACACATTGAAATTACTTCAAACTCGGTTGAGATATATAAAATTATTAATGTAGTCTCACTCAACAGCTTAGGCTTCTGGGTTGAATTGGTTCTTTACATGGTATCAGAGAGTCTTGTCATTCCTCACTTTCTCTTGTGGAGTATCTTAGCACAGGTAGGCTGGGCTTGTTGCATTGTCCACTCTTCAAACCCCAATGGGCTCTCGTGTGAGGGGGCGTGTTGAGATATATAGTCCCACATTGGTTGTATGTCCAACTAATGTGTGGAGTTTATAAGGTCTTGGGCACTCTCATCCTTTGAGCTAGCTCTTGGGGTGGTGTATCCTAAGGTTCTTTACATGGCATTAGAGTCTCGTGTCCCGGGTTCGATCCTCGCCGCCCTCCACTTTCTTTCAGGTGGAATTTCTTTGTTCACACAGGTAGATGGGCTTGTGCATTGTCCATCCTTCAAGCCCATTTGACTCTCGTGTGAGGGAGTGTTGAGATATATAAAATCATTAATATAACTTCACTCAACAGCTTAAACTTTTGGGTTGAATTGGTTCTTTACCAACTCAATGCATCTAAATTCAAATGACTATGGGCCATTGCATCCGTATAGCAAATTAGTGTTTTAAAACTCAGATGGGTTATTGATTTGGTGGAGATACTGAATTACTAGCTCAATGGTTCAATTGAATTTTAGAATAATATATAATAAATATTAAATTATAAATATTATATCTAATAAATAATTTTGTGACAAGTCTTTTGATCTTAAATAAAGAGATTCAAGTTCGAATTTCATTTGCTTGTAAAATAATATTTTATATAATTTAACATAAAATCAATTCAATATCGATTAGACCCGATTTTCGATCCAGTTCAAATTGGATCAATCGGTTAAGAATATAATTGATCTGATGTCCAATTTGAATCGGTAAGGATACTGAGCGACATTACGTCACCTGAAAATTTTTTGTAAATATCTATGGCAAGGCCTTTTACTACTTATGGTAAAAAAATATAAATAGATAATGTTTCGGTGTAGCGAAAACAGGTTAACCCTTTTACTTTTCCGGTGTAGCAATTTCTTTTTTGCCACGTGGCAGCATTTAATAAACATGATAATGTCTAGTAAAATATTTTTAATACTCCAAGATCACTAAGTACTTGGTAAATCATTTATTAAATATGATAAAAAATAAATTTTTATATTATCTTTATTTTTATAATTATTTCTACTTCTATCCCTTTCCCTTGTTTTTCCTTTGACAAAGGAGCATGTGTTCCACGATCGTCGAAAATGAGCTCCTGGACCCTTAGCTTGTTTAATGGTTATCACGTGATAGCAGTGGATCACCCCTTTTTCTTTTTATTAAATTTATCATTAATTTACTCATGTAATTACTTCACCTAATTAAGCATCCCTAGAATTTGATTCGTTATTTCTGCTAAAGGAAATAAAATTAATATTAGGGAAATGCAACTGTTATGTTGCAGAAAAACAAAAACCATGTCCTGCTAATCATAGAAAAAACATGTTGGGTTTTTATTTTATTTTTTATTAAAATAATGGATTTCACATAATATTATGTCTGCAGGAAACCTACATTCTGTCCTCCAACGTGAAAGACTTAAGCCCCTTAATATTATTCTATAAGTTGTACACATGCTCGTCTTTTTATTTTACACGTCATCTTATGCTACTAGATTTTGATGAATGTGATATAAACATGACTATTAATATATATGAAGTGAATTAATGTGAAAATATGATTATTTCTATTTTTTTTTTAAATTTCTCCACCACATAAGTTGATCTGAGTACTTGGTGATTTTTCATATGTTATTCTCGTAATTTCAGGGTTAGACATGAAATAAAAAAATACATGCAATATTATAAGGTTCATGATTAATGCGCCTCTTCATGAATTATACAAATGTGCCTCTTTATTTTACCAAATTTTTAGCCGGGAAACATAACATGAAATGAGGATTCCAAAAATTTAATTGCATTAAAATTACTTGCAAAATGAAGTGGCACACTTTCAAATTACTTGTAAAATAAAAAAGCGCGATTCATGAAAAGGTGCATTAAAGTTAATTGTAAAATTAAATTAAATTTTTAGAAACAATTTTTCATTTTATGTCTTTCCCCTAAAATTAATTAATAGCTTCTCATATTATAGTAACAAATTTCATATTGAAATGTTCATTTATTAATTATAATCAATTACATGACTTTGAAAATCAATAATAAATATCTTCTTATAAATAAAAAGGGTTTATATTATTTTACTTTATAGCAATATCTTATTTATATAATAATTTTAATAAAATGGCACAGTTCTTTTTTATTTCTTCATATTTTCAATATCGAAATTTAAGGTTGATTAATTCTTCAAATAAAGGAAAAAGGTTGACTCACATATAAAAAAATTACATCAACTATTTTTAAAAAAATTCAATCGCATTAAATTATTTGATTATTCATATCTTTCAACATATAACAATCATGTTATTTGCATTGAATTACTTAAATTCAAGTGATCCGGGCATACAGTGGTCTTTTTATTAAGAAGATGACATTTGGAGGAAATTTTATTTTTTCTCCCTCTTTTCTCCTTGGTCTCTTCTCTCTCTCCTTCATTTCTCTGAGTTAAATGTGCTCCGGAATTATTAAAATAATTCTCGATCGTGATGCTGCTATCTGGCAGTAGGATTATACATGTTTGGAAAACACAATAAGGTGGTGTTTGGTATAAAGGTATCACAAGACACAAGGATTATCGGTAAACTTTCTTTGGTAAACATCGATTCCCATGTTTGGTAGAAGTATCAAAAATTAATTCTTGGGTATCCAAGTTTTACCGGTAAAGCATTTTACAAAGAAAAATTACTGTTTAGATTACCAAAAATTAGGCGATTTTCATGATTACTAAGGGAAGGGAAAGCAGATAACATATTTTTGAGACAATAATACCCCCAACACACATCAAATTAGTAGGTCCGGTGTCATTAAAAAGTTAAGGTTAGTTTTGTAAAATCAACATATATTACTAGTAATATTTTTTTTTTTTTTGATAATCGACTAGTAATATTTTACTCACAACCAAACATATACTCAGTAAAATTATTAAATATTCCCGATAATATTTACATCTATCAAACAACTTTTTTATATCATTCCCGGTAAATTGGATTTCTTTGTATATTACTGGATATCATGATTTCCGGACATAAAAAAATTTCTCTTATACCAAACACACCCTAAGTACGATTATAAGGTAGTGTTTGATTGAGGTGAAATTTTTTAATACTAGGGAAATGTAAATACTAGAGATCTACAGGGAAAGTGAGTTACATAGAAAAATTTAAAAATAATTGTTTGGTTGGGCAAAATTTTACTAGAAAAATTAAATTAAATTTCTGAATGTGTGTTTGGTTGAAGATAAAATATTGATGAAAAATTTAATGAAATTATAAAACTATCCTTCTAAAAACACCTGTGACTGATTTTTTCAAGAAACTAGTTCCACAGTAGGAATCTTGACAACAAACATCAAGAGCATCTAATTTAGTAGAAGCTTCGATGGCTTTATCATGAGAATCCAGCAACTTATAGCACAAATCAGAGTTCCCATCCAGTTTGCGAAACTGCTTCTTATCTTTGCCACTGCCCCCTCGAGATAAATTTCCCTTCTGACCATTCCCATTCTTCTTTTCAGTCTTCTTCTTCCTGGGTTTCTGCGGTTTCTTGTTTTTGACAGTGTGCGATAATAATGTAGGTATTGGGTCATACACATCAGGGGCCCATTTTACAGTCAATTTCTTTTGTGATCCCCATTTTCCTCTCGGCTATCTTTCATGGCAGATATCAGCTTCAACGGAGGGGTAACTTATCTTATTTTTCATCCCTGTTTTCCATTTATCTGGATTTCACAACAATACCATGGTGGGAGAGGGCAAGTTCAACCGTGAATTTCTTCCATTTTTACACTCATTTGTGAATAGGTGGGCAACGAGGAAGGATGGCTAAGGGGAACGTTATCCTCAACCAAACGTGAAAAAATAGGAAATCCACTTACACTTAGCTGAGATAATTTTCAGAAGTCCTGAACCAAACACTACCTAAGATACTATTAGGTGGCATGCTCGGGGTTAGCATGTCTATGCTATATGAGAATGATAAATAAGTAAGCTATTAGAAATTGACTAGTGATGATGAATTTAAATAGTTTGCTTAAGGTTTCAAATTTTAATCTGAATTCTCCATTATATTCAAATAAAATAAGAATGATAAATAAGTTGATATGATACCATTATAAATTTATAATTTTGACCATAACAATAAAAAAAAAACCCTAAAATAGGTGTGCACAAAAATCTATGAATTCTATAAGGTTAAAAATATATCTTCCTAAAAGGAATGCATATAATTTATCACCTATTCTTCGAGAGAATCCATCGTAAATAAATAAAATGACGGAATTTGATTACAAAAACAGTGATAATTTACAACTTATATGATAACACATTTAAATCGGGTTAAGCCATATAATAAATAATTGATTTAATAATAAAAAGAAGAAGAAAAATGGTAGAGGAGTTTATAGAGTTAATCAACATCAACGTAAGATTTAATTTTGTTTTATTGTAGTATAATTTTTTTATTTTTTTATGTTGGCAAGTATATTACATAATACCATAAAAAATTTTCATGTCAAATATGGATCAAAAGAAAATTCTTATGATTACTTAGTTTGATTTTACTAAAAAGGAATTGTCACCCACCCAAAAAAAAGAAGGAATTGTCATTATGACCATGGTCTAATTTTAGGGAAATAACTTCTCTAATGTGATAACCCTGAATTTTATATCTATTTTCTTCACCTTAAATGTAACTACATTGATTTGTTTTTACTTTTTTACTTAGATTCTTAGGATATCCTTACATTTTTTGGACCATTACCTTTTTCTTTGAATCTGCAGCTACAAAAGGGTTTCTTAGGATTTCTAGTAAGGCATTTATATCATATAAAGCGAAACAAAAGGGCCTACAATCTAATTGGTCGTACTTGTTTCGGGTAGGTTTTCAAGGGCCCGCAGACTTTAAGAACATAAACGATTGAGGTTATATTGATAAATTTATTATTTTACAAACTTACAAAAAGTCTGACTAGTTAGATTTAATATAATTTTTAGAAAAAAAGTTTATCAATATAATTCTCTTCAATATATATATATATATATATATATATATAAATAAAGTGTATGTCAATTCAAGTGATGTAAAGTTGTGTCAAAGATATAGATACTACTTTTTTATGAGAGTGAAATAACATAAATTATATCATTTGAAAAGATAAACATTTTTCTTATATATATTGATTAAATAAAACTTAATTCATCATTGGATTGAAGCGTTAGACCTGTTTTGGTTAAATAAAACTATTTTTAATCCAAAATAGGGATAACCACACCAAACATTTTAAAAAAAGGAACATGTAAACTTTTAAATTAAATGAAAAATTATGAATGGTCCAATTCAAAAAACTTAAGAAGTCAGTGTAGTACCGAATTTTTTTATCGGTTTTTTTCCCCTTTACACATTGGAGCCATTGTCCAATATGAAAGGTGTCGGTTGCAAATATAAAATTTGAGGATTTTCTTGATTTGGGTGTAAGATTTAAAAGCCTTATTCTCTCTTTTAGGTCGTAGATTTTCGACTATTTAACGGTTGTTATTTATTTTAAATTAATAATTAATTAATTAATATAATTTAATAAATTATAATTGTTAGATGAACGAAAATTAATGATTAAGATAAAAAGTAAGACTTCTAAATTTCATACTGAAGTAAAAAGATCTCCCTTCTTATATAAGTCAACAAAATTTCTTTATCTTAACATATCGGAAGGTATTTGTGAAATTTTATTACTAAGTTCCATGCGAAATTCTCAAATGCCTTTTGCAAATGTTAAAAATCCAACTCTTAAGTTCTCTAGGTGAATATATAGAAGTTGTCTAATCATTTTTTTCAATAGGCAAATTGTATGCTACCCTTAGAGAGTTTTAATATCATGTTGTCAAATAAAAATAACGAATTTAGTTGAATAAATGATTAATTATATTATTTTTTATATAAATTATTAAATAAATTGAATAAATAATCGAGAAATTTATAATTAATTAATTCAATTTGATTGGATGTTAGTGCGACTGTTATATGTGTTTTCCGCTTCTCACTCAATAAAAGGGTCAACCTCTTCTCTTCGTTATCGGCGGCACTATGAAATCTCAGAAATAAATAACAAATCAGAAGTCAGAACAAACATTGTAAACTCCTCCGTTTATTTGTATCCTAATGCCCCCTGAGAATTGCGTTCTGTGGCCACCGAAATCTCACCTCGTTAACTCCTTTCCTTTTTTTCCTCGAAACTGTTTTGTGTACTGAAAATTGAGATTGGTTCTTGTCATTGGAGAAAACTGAGAAGCTGTGATAGCATGTTCCCCCTTTAAACCCCAACTCAACAAGTACAGTACAGTACAGTACGAAGCTATAGCTGTGTTGATGCTGTAGTCACTAGCCTCAACCTCACTCACTCTCACTCAAACTTTGTATTGTACCTGACCCATTTCGATGAACCTTAATACCAAGCTTCTTCATTTATAAGTTCAAACTCCATCTTATCAAACAAATTTTTCATTTTTACCCTACTTTTTGGGTTAATGGCTGCTTCTGCTTTGACATTAACATCCCCATTCTTTTTCAGAAAACCCCACTACAGAATCTCACCTTTCAATGGCCATTCCCTCATCTTAAATGGCAAACAATCTTTTAAATCAAACACCTGCTCAACCATTCAAGCTTCCCCCAATTTCAGACCTCCTCTTGCAATTGCTCCTTTTTCATTGACCCAAGTGAGAGCTTCTTCTGATGGATGTTTGGACGTTGCTGATGAAACAGAAAAATTGCTGCTTTTTGAGGAAAAGCCAGTTAAATTCACTCTCTGGGTACTTTTCTGGGCCTCTCTGTCCCTGGCTTGGTTTGCTGTTTCAAGGGATGCTAATGCTGCTGTTGACTCTATTAAAGCCTCTGGCTTTGGCTTAGAGATTGCCAATTCTTTGAGAAAATTGGGCTGGCCTGATGGGGTTGTGGTTTTCACCCTTGCTACTCTTCCTGTGCTTGAACTTCGTGGGGCTATTCCTGTTGGCTATTGGATGCAACTCAACCCTGCAACTTTAACGGTGTTATCCATTCTTGGGTTAGTCCTTTTCTTCTTCCTTTTTTTTAAGCACCCTTCTATGGTTAGCTTATATGAGATATTCTTGAAATTCACTTCAATCATGCAACACATTTGCCACTACTTGACTTTCTAGAATTCCTCATGGTTATTGTTTGGGGGAATGTGTTTGCTTAGTTGCGATACTGATGCATTATGAATCTGCTCCTTCACTAGAACAGTTATGTTAGATTACATTTTCATATGTAATTTTAACATCATAGTTATACAGAAAAGCATGGATTTGGCATGGCAGAATATGCTTCCTTAGTGCTTGTTGTTGTAATTTAGTTTGATTTTTGGTAATATTGGGAGTTCTTCCATGATTGAATGATCAAGCTTTAAGCAATTGATGTAGGAACATGATCCCTGTGCCGTTCATCATACTCTACCTGAAAAGATTTGCATCTTTCCTCGCTGCAAGGAGCTCTTCTGCATCACGGTTCCTTGACATGCTATTTGAGAATGCCAAAGAGAAGGCTGGTCCAGTGGAGGAGTTTCAGTGGCTTGGTCTTATGCTGTTTGTTGCTGTTCCTTTTCCTGGAACAGGAGCATGGTCTGGAGCCATTATAGCATCCATTCTTGATATGCCATTCTGGAGTGCTGTGTCTGCAAATTTCTTTGGTGTTGTATTTGCTGGGCTGCTGGTAAATTTGATAGTGAACCTTGGTCTCAAATACGCATTCATTACCGGTATCATCCTTTTCTTTGTTTCCACATTCATGTGGAGCATCCTTAGAAATCTTAAAAAAGGTTTGAGCTCATCAAGCTGACGTAAGTGTTTTATTTTCCTTTATCAGTACACAGACAATTGTTAAAGTTTTGTTGTTCATTCTCTTCCTTGGTTTTTATGAGCTTAGGCTACTAGTTCAATAATATATAAGATTGCAATGGCTGATATTTTGTACATCCACTTTTGTCTGATGTTTAGGGAAAGTAGGAGAGTCAGCTAACTGATATTCCTTGTTGCCGAACATCCTGCTTCTGATTAAAAATTTCGCCCATCTAGATTATGTTTTCACTTGGGACCTTCAGACCTAATCAAATTATAACTTTTGTGGTGCATCTTTTCTTTCTTTATTTCATTTTTTTTTAAATAAACAATTTAACAATTTAAGATGAACCCCCTGCATTTGGTTCTTCAAACTAAATTTGAGTGTCCATAAAACTTTGACTGAAGGTAGGAACGTGTATGTCACTCCCAGTACCTACACCTTCCAGTTGTTTGTATGTTGTGCTTTGACATTAAGATTACTGATTGAGTACATCCTCATTTGCCACAGAAAAATTGGTTATGTTTAAATTTGATCCTATACTAGTTTCAAGTTTTTTACACTATCATTCAATGATATGTTAATACAATAATCAAAGAGAAGTTGACCCCCAAGGCAGTTTTTGTGATAGTCAGACTCTTTTGTAGGATTTGTCAACACATTGTTTGATGATTGTGTGAAGAAGATCTATGTTTACAGTGGATCAAATTAAATCATAGTTGGCTTACAGTATCTTAAGTGTATTTTGCTTTTTGATCTATCTGCTACTGGGAATTCAATAATCTCTAATCTGAATAGTCGTGTGTTAATGGTTGTCCCTTAAATTTCTGAATCTCAATTGTCAACCAACTTTTCCTGTATGTATGTAGTATTATGACCAACCTTTTCCTCCACTTTTGTTTAAAATATATGTTTTGCAGTATTTCAAAATCTCAATTTCTTTCAGTTATGTTCATATTCGAAGTGTTTATTCTCTTATCTGTTGAAAATAAAATAAAATAAGACAAAGATACTGTTTTAAATAATGATTATGCAAACATCACTGCATTTTAAATGAAAAGTTTTGTCCAGCTAGTCCCCATTATGGTTGCCAATTTTGGGGGCTGTTAGAGATTCTACATTTATAGGTTGATTTCTTGTAAAAAGTTTGGTGTATTATAAGGAATGCTGATTTTGTAGATGTTGGAACTTGATTTTGTTGATCTGATTAGGTGTCTTTATCTAGCTTCTGGTTGCAGCTCTAATAAAAGGTGTATTGTTTCAGCTCTTTCTCCAGAATTTTCCCTCCCTGAAGAAAACCATCCATGAATAACATATTTAGGGTTGAAACTTAATTGCTGGCTCCTAATATACAAACTGCTTGTGAAGCGTAAATTTAAGACTTAGCCTATGTTTGGATTTGTGGAAATAGAAGGAATGGAATACCATCTGTTACCATTGTTTGGATTTCCTAAAATTTGAAGAAATGGAATGGAATAGGATTTAGCCTTTTCATCCCATTCCTTCCAATACTCTCATTTTTCTTTTCCCCTCCATTTAAGGTATAACTCTGACCATCCGTTTGGGAACTTTACTCTGTTCCATCATAAAATATCCAAATAATGATATGGTAATTTTATTCCATTCCATATTATCTCTTTCCATTTCATCCATCATTAGATATCCAAACATAGCACCTTAAAGAACAGGGCTAAAGAAACTTTTTTGCCATGATATAAAATCTATGATTTAGAACAAAAGTTTTATCAAATTTATGATAAATCTTTAAATTAAATATCCTGGACTTTGATCGAAATTCCAATGTGGTGCTACTGCTTTATACTTATCAAAAACCTTGGAACTGAGACTATTGTGAGAAAAATTTGTGTATGGGATTTACTGCAGGTACTGATGAAGTCCTTTTTCCCCCCTTCCCCTTGGATACTTGTACGATGATTAATCGTTAAATATTTGTTGATTGTTGATTCTTGGGATATATTTCCCTGGAGTAATCTCCATAACTTGAACTATAATTCATCAATAAACATTTATTATTGTTGGTTTTCATGATATATTTGCTTGAAGTAATCTCCTATATATCTGACAGTTCAGGCATCTATCACAATATATACTTATGGTCAACTAAGAGATATGATGTACTAGGTAAAATGCTGCAGTTGTAACTGTGTGCAATAGATTTGTTTCTCTTAACACTGATAGTTTGAGAGGAATTGTACAAAGCTTGATTTAGCGTTGACAAAATAGTAGTATGTGCTAAGGGTTTTTTTGTGTGTGTGTGTGGCTTCCCTGCAATATCAAATGATGAAGATCAGAGACAGTTGCAAGACCAAACAAAAAGCACAGGAATTTGTTGAAAATTGATAAAATAAATAAATAAAAACCAACATACATTTTGCTTAAAAACGTTCAGAAAATACTATTATTAGCTCTCGAATTTTCTATATGTGACAGCATATCAGGTGTCAAACGAAGCAAACGGAGACTCCTCTCCATTTTAAGTTCCGTGATACGTTTAATCGTTGCTTGATGATTATGCCAATTATCTATAGCAGGCATGCTCTGAAAATATTGATGCTGAAGTTCCGCAAGTTGTTCATACTTTGTGATCTGATGGTCCAGGTCACCGACGCATACACCATTAAGCTTTTGTAGCACATCCATTGCAATTTCCTCAACAATTTCATACTCTGTCCTGAACTTACACAAACATCAAGCAAATTGACACATATAAGCATCTCAAGTTCTCACAAATACATATCTAGTTTTAAAATAAGCAAACACAAAAATCATTTCAACATCAGGGATACCAAAAAAGTAAAATAAAATAAAAGAAAGAGTAAATATCATTTTTGGTTGTCAGTAAATTTCACAATGTCTGCTTTAGTTCTTATCAAATAAAAAGGCTATTCATGGTCTCTAATAAATTCAAAATAGATCAATTTAGTTGAAATCGTGGTCCCTTACAAATTCAAAAAAGATCCACGTCCCTCAAAAGGATTAAAATGGGTTCACTTTGAATTTCTTAGAGATCACGAATAGTCTTTTTTATTTGCTAAGGACTAAAGCGGTCATCGTAACCGAAGTAGGGTATTTACTCTAAAAGGAAGGTTTGCATTTCCTTTTGTAGTTTTAGTGTTATTTTGATAGGAAGAGTACTAAACTACAAGTTTATTGGTATAGAGTTACCTGTTGACATTGCAATCCCAACCAGAAAGATTGGCTGCTTCTTCCAAACTCTCCCTCCACTTTCTTACCATGTTCATATCCTGAAAGTTTCGGTCGTGTTTAGCAAATGCCTCTGCATAGCTTTCCCTCTGTTTCCTCACATCGGAAGGATCTATATCATAGAAAATAGGTATTATAATTTGGCCTCTGGTCTTTCCACATTCAAGTATTTTCAGGAGCTCATCCAAACACCACTTAGAAGCTGCATAGTTTTTAGAGAAAACAATGACAGAAAGCTTGGCTTCCTCGATGGCCCTAACAAGGGTTGTTGATATTTCATCACCTCTCTCAAGATTGTTGTCCATATAGGTTCTGATATCTAATCTTTTCAAAGCAGCATTAAGATGGCTTGTGAAGGTCTTGCGTGTGTCCTCACTTCTAAAGCTAATGAACACCTCGTGCATTTCTGAAGGAGTATTGGAGGAAGATGACCGTGCCATTATATTATTATGATATACTATTTAGCTAGCTTTCTGTTTATTATGAGATTATAGAACTTTGAACACTCTCCTTTTATAGGTTAATGCATCTCTGTAACCCATGGAAGAAAAAAAAGAGAGAAGTGAATTGTGACAGCCTGGAGTTTGAATCTCATGGTTACTTCGCTCTGCCTTGCCCGAAAGTGAAATGGAAAACAAATGAAATAAAATAAAATAAAAATAAGGTGCATTCAGGTCAAATGAATTAGCAGGGTACAGAAAGTCATGATTGTATGTGTGAAAAGGATATAAGAGTTTCGCACAAAACTCGGCCAATCCAATATTTTGAAGCAACTTGACACAAAAATTGAAGAAAATATATTCCATTTTTCTTTTTAAGTCTTAAATAAGATTGAAGAGGTCGATTTCCGATAGACTTCAAAAGTTTGACTTGGAAATTAATAAACTAAGGTAGTCTCTTATCATGACTCAAAGTTACGACATTTAAAATTTTTCACCAACACCAATCCGACTAATCCTATTTTATTTGTGGGTTAGAAGTTTTTTCCATATGCTTTTTTTCAGGAGACGGTTCCGTATTCTGAAAAATATGTGAGTGCTATACATAACTTCTTTATCCTGCAGTTGAAAAGACATGTTCCCCTTTCATTTTTTATATTTTTTCTTATGTTAGAGAAAAGAAAGACAAAAAATTATAGTAAGAGTGGCTAAATTTATAGGGTTTTCGTTTTGTCCTTTAACATGATATGATAAAGTTTCATACACAACATTTTGTGGGGTTTGCATTTTTTGAAGCAAAAAAAAATAAAAAATTAAAGCATGGAAAACGAATCTCAGTAACATAACACAATCACTTCCCTACAACATAACTTTTATAAAATCCAAATTTATATCCAAAAACTGCGAATTTGTAACAGAATGCTAGAGCTTTACGCACTGTTACTTCTTTTTCTTATTTTTAATT
The DNA here is from genome assembly GCF_033153095.1 of Gastrolobium bilobum. NCBI lineage: Eukaryota > Viridiplantae > Streptophyta > Magnoliopsida > Fabales > Fabaceae > Gastrolobium > Gastrolobium bilobum. The sequence continues at coordinate 117,296 of NW_026895605.1, read as the reverse complement.
TGTTAAGTAGAAAATACACATATCTTAAAAATGTTTATCAATCGGGAGACTTTGTGAGTCATAGGTAAATTGCTTAAATCTAAATACCAAAAAAAAAAAAAATTGCTTAAATCTTGCAAAATGGATTTTAATATTGATAAATTACAAAGGTTCCTTGAATATTGATGTATTATGTCAGTATGAGATATAACTCTATGCAAAGTTACATGTTTAAAAGGCATGGAATGACCCTTGTAGTTTGCAATTCTATGACAGTCAAGGGGGCAAAGTTGTGACATACTCATTGCAACGTGTGTTATTTTATCCATTTTGTATTGATAGTGGATTTTATAAGTGAAATAAAGCTTTGTAACATACTCATTACAATTGTCTGTGGACAAAATCAACCACAGCTACTGTAACTCCGTTTAAAAATAACTTATATTTTCATGGTTGCAAGGAAGTTCAATCCAGCGCCAACTTAAGCACTACATGAATAAATACAAACCATTCAACATCATCTAACAACTTTCGCTTTGTATAATTAATTAGAGTCGTTAAATATAAATAGATCGATCAACGATTAAGATTTGGTATAAGATTTTATTTATTTTTTACTTTAATATAAGTTGTTCCTCCTCCCCCCCCCCTCTCTCTCTATATATATATATAAGGTTATATTTATAAATTTTTTGTTTATAAATTCTTACAAACTACACTATGTCTGATCAGTAATACATCTTGAATAGAGTATTACCGATCAGACATAGTGTAGTTTGTAAGTTTATAAAAAAACTTACCGGAGTGTCGTATAAAACTAGGAATAATAATTTGTAAGTAGTTATTACTTCTCATTGAGTGATCATTTGTTCTTACTAAGTGACTAATAATATCAAATAGTTTTCCTTTTGTAATGATACATGAAATAATAAAGATATTTGTGAGTCACAATTTATTAACTAATTATAAATTATAATTATTAGATTCACGGGGCAGAATATACTTATTACCAAAAAAGTTTATCACTTTTACAACCAATCTAATCACCGTTGATTTCTGTCATTTTAACGATTATAATTTATTGAGTTTATTGAGAATTAATAATTAATTAATAAGTGTGATCCAATAATTTTCAATAAATTATAACCGTTAGATTGACGAAAATCAACGATGATTAAATTGGTTGTAAATGTGATAAACTTTTTTGTTGGTAAATATATTCTTCCCCTAGATTCACAACTTATTTTAAGACTTTATTATATCTTGATAGTTGTATATATAATCTAGCTCATAGAAGAAAGAAAAGAGGTGTGAGAACTGGGATTTGAATTTTGTTGTTACTAGTTTACTACGTTCTTTTTATAGATTCGCATAGAATCAGCCAGCAAGGTTGCTCATTCTATTGGTGGGACAATCCACAACATTCCATATTGTTGCTACTCACGACAAGTGCACCGATCGTACAAGTAATATAATGTGTTAAGTAAGAGATCGTTCCCACGAGGATTATACTCAAGCACTAATTCACTATCGCGACTTAAGTTGGACAATCAATGTTGTAGTTGGAAATAAGATTTGAATTTAAAATATTAAATAGCAAAACTAATTAATCGCAATAATTAAAAGAAAACAAGAAAGTAAAAATTTGAATTAACTAACGTAAATAAAAACGTAGCCAGTGTTTCGATTTCCTTCAATCTCTTTATTACATTTCAATTCCTTCTTCACGTTAATCGTCCTTAGTATCAATCTAATCAATTCTTTCGCATGTTATTAGAGCTCAATTCCTTGTTACCCTAAAACCTTTACAAACTTGAAAGAACCCTAGTTCCCCGGTTATTCCCCAAGCATGCAAGCATTACGTTCAAAAATCTTAACGATTACGCAAATCCTATGTCTATTCCTAGAATCATAACGTTCACGATGAAGTTATCAGATATGGATCACACACCAACATCCCTATTGTCATGCATTTACCTATGATCAATATATAAGATTCAAGCCTATATATAAAGCATTAAAAACAAATAACTTCATTCATGATATAAAAGAAAATTAACATAACGAATTGTTCAAAGCATAATAAATTGATTGAATTCTATCTAACCCTAACTACTTAAAGAATTAGCTAAACATCGAAAAATCAAGAACAAAATACAATATAAAAGCTCCCCCAAACTCCATAGGTGATTGGTGAATCTTCAATATCTCCAGTGAAAACTTGACGTTGATCCGTCTCCGCCGCTCACGAACATGAATCTGATGAATCTTCTGCGTTCCTTCTATCTCCAAGCACCAAGAATTGTTTTGCAATGTAAAAGTTCTGTATTTCTGGTCCCCAATGGTGTTTTTATAGGTCAAGAGTTCGCATCTTAATAAGACACCTTGAATGGGCCTAGGTTGGATCTGTCGGGGCGCTTAAGCTTGCTGTAGCGCGCTTAAGCCCCCTAGGACGGTGATTTCAGATTCGCGTTTGCGCGCTTAAGCGCGCTGGAGGGCGTTTAAGCGCGCTCTCGACTTGGAAATTCCTTCTGGCCGTGCGCTTAAGCCCTGAGTTGGGGGCTTAAGCGCCCAGAGGCAGTGACAAATGCGTTTTTAGGGAGCTTAAACTTCGAAATGGGGGCTTAAGCTCCCATAGGCAGAGGCTATTTGCTTGTTTAGGAGGCTTAAGCTTCAAGATGGGGCTTAAGCCTCCTTCCTCTCTCAACAACTTGATAGGATCTTTAATCTTCTTGTTTCCACCTTGATCCATCATCTTTTCTGATTTGATTTTCCTTTATCCAAAATCTTCATATTTGAATCTCTTTGTCATCAAATCCCTTAAAAATAGCAAATATTATTTAATTAAGTAACAATCAGATAATGTTCATGATTATCATATTAAACCCTAGTTTTTGACTTATTTCATTAGATAATTCATATTATTTAGTCCATAAAACAAGATAAATTAAAGGTTTATCACATATCTTCCTTAATTAGAACAAAAAAGAAAGAAAGAAAGAAATCAACAACATACAACAGCAGGAAGCCGGTATTTGAATTTAATGGTTATTTCCTTCTACCTTCCCCAATAAAACAGCTGTATACATGAAAGATTAACTAAGGAAAATTAATCTAGAGAGCTACTAAGAATTAATATTTAATCTTAATGAACATAGAAAGTTTAAATTCTCAAGAAGAACAGTACAAAATTTAATTAGACATAAGAATACTAAATTTAATCTAATAGACAAAAAAATACTTATTACAAAAAAATTACGAATGACTATTTCTTGGTAATAAGTGATTATTTTTTTTGGTAATAAAGTGATTATTTGTTTTTACTAAATGGTTAGTAACTGTAAATGAAATTATACGTTAGATATATAAAACTAGGGACAATTTGTAAATAGTTATTACTTCTCAGAGTGATCATTTGTCCTTACTAAGTAACTAATAATAATAACTTTTATTTTTTTGTAAGATTACATGAAGTTATAAAGAAATTTGTGAGTCACTATTCATTAACAAATTATTTGTTCTTGTTAAGTGGAATAATTATAAATAAAGTTAGCCTTTAATGTTTCTATAGTAAATGTAGATAAGTTATCTACATTTATTCTCAAAATAACGTCGTTTCAGATTGAAAAATTAAAAACTTATAATGAGAAAAACTATTATAACCTTGAAATAATTTATAATTACAAAAATATCTTGATTTCCGTTCCAAAACAACATCATTTTAGGCTCAATATAGATAATTTATCTAGGCAGAAAAGTGAACCCATAAAGTTATATATATATACAGGATCAATGACTTAAAAAGATTTTGCAAATTGTTAAGTTATAACTTGTTATTGAGTAATAATTTGTTCTTATTAAGTGACTAATATGACTAGATATAACTTGCCTTTTTGTCTCTTCATGTATATAAAAAAACATTTTCCTTTTTGTCGAGATATAATAAAGTCATAATAGAAGTTGTGAATAATTATTGCTTGCATGTTAATAAATTTTTTTTAACTAGGCAGTTCTTTCTTTTATTAAAGGTATTTTTAATATTCACCAAAAAAGAAGAAGGTATTTTAATTGTCTATATAAAATAAATATAATGATTCCTCTTTCTATATGCATGTTATTACTCTTAATAATATGAATATTTTATTTCCCTTAAAATTAAATATTTCGTTTTAACGGTCAACCCTTTTTTTTTTTGAATTAGCTGGGCACATAAAGTCAAGATTTTGTGTGTGAAAAGAATAATAAGCGTTTCACACAAAACTCGGCGAATCCAATGTTTTTATGCAACTTGACACATAATTAGAGAAAGTCAATTCCACTTTTCTATTTAATTAGTCTTCGCATGTCTACCAAAAAAAAAAAAAAAAGTCTTCGCATAATTGAACGGATGATTTCACGTAGACAAAAAGGAAAAAGTTAAACTAGAATAAGTTTCAATGTTTTCATTCTTCAATTAAGTATCTCCATAAGTATTATTATGATCACAATGAAACTAATCTTTTTAAATACTGTTACGGTTAAAAACTTTCTTAATAATTATCTTTGACGTTTTGAGAGAAATTTAAAGCTTTAATTCTAGAACTCATTCCGAATCAGATTAGTCGTGAAACAATGAACTGAATGGAATATCTCCACACACACAAAATTATCTTTGGCATGATTTGAAACTTAACGTTGTAAGTTTTTACAATTTTATTAAATTTTCAAATAGGTTTCTATAACGTAATAAGTTCATATAACGGATGACCATTAGATTTTAGAGGAAGGTTATACTTAACACGATTAAGTTTATTATTTTTTATCATTAAATCTTAATCGTTGATTTGTATCAATCTAACTGCTATAATTTATTGTCAATTATTATCCAATAAATTATAACCATCAGATTGATGAAAATCAACGGTTAAGATTTAGTAATAAGAAGTGATAAACTTAATTGGTGGTAAGTATATCCTTCTCCTATATTTTATTGATTAATGTTTACATTTATTTGTGCGTTAGTACTTTTTATTGTTATTATATATTTTAGGAGCTTAATTGTAAAAATTATAATCAATAAAGATTTAATTAAAAACAATTCCATGTGATATCTTTATTTTTTATTTTTTCACATTAGAGGTGCAAACACCTACATATCAAGGATTAAGTGTACATCTTTGAGCGAAGACAGATTTTTCAGTAAACGTTTGAGTGAACATGGATAAGTGTTATTTGTTAGATCATAGTTTTTGTTGAAGTATAAACAAGATTGTTGCATTATGTAGCGTCTCTTTTCGTGGTTGAATCTAAAATTAATTTTATCCATATCAACTATGTTATGACTTACAAGACGAAATATTTGATATTTTTAATTAATTTTTATTATATTTATTGTATATTTCAGAGTTCATTTACTGTCTCCTAAAAAAGTGAGATAGAAAGCATCGGAGAGGCATCGAATCGTATTGATGAAGGACAACCAATACGGATAAAAAAAATTAAATTATATTGTGCAATGCAAAAATCACATTTTGATATTGAGCCCCGATCGTACACAGTTGAAAATCAACTACAGATTACCTTCGCCGTAAAAAATTAGGAAATGATCCGTTTATAATTTTTTTTTTTACAAATTATATTAAGTATGACTTGTCATACACTCTTAATTGAAGTATGACCAGTCATATTTAGTGTTGTTTGTAAACAAAAAATTTGTATATATAACTTTTTCTTAAAAAAATTTGTAAATATAACTTAAAAACTTACAACCGTAGGATTACAACGGGATGTTGTGAATTTAGTTTTCCAATGGCGGACAATCTGCGTCCTATTCTATCTAATAGTCGACCAACAATTTTGAGAGATTTGACGAAGAAAGGCAAATAAAAATCAACAAAAGTTTTATTAGTTCATATTTAAATATTTCATATTTAAATATTTCATAATAGTAGGAAGCCTTTGATCATATATATGCATTGAGTCATTGACTAATAACAATAATTTTGAAATTTAGAAATCTCATCTTGCTGAAACTTGATAATAACAACAATTGATAAAAAAAAACACTTGTACATTAAAATGGAAAATTATTATTATTGTTTGAATTCCCCAAATGCGAAAGCATGTCAGGTGACAAGCGAAGCATTCGGATACTTCTCTCCATTTTAAGTTCAGTGATCCGTTGAACAGTTGCTTGATGATTTTTCCAATTTTCAACCGAAGGTATGCTTTGAAAATACTGATGTTGAAGCTGCGCAAGTTGCTCATACTTTGTAATCTGCTGATCTAGGTCGCCTACATATACTCGATTTAATTTTTCTAACACATCCTTCGCAATTTTCTCGATAACTTCAGATTCCATCCTGCATGTATGTAATGTAATCATCATGGTAAAAGGTATACCCACTAATTAAGAAATTACTACAAATCTCTATACATTCTCTAATATTAATCCCAAGAAAAAAAAATACAACATGGGGCAAAAAATAACATCATCAATTAATTGAGAAATAAAAGATGGGAAAAGATTCGTTTACAAACTTTTTTTACAAATTACATTAAGAGTAAACACCCTTTTTGGTCCCTGCCAATATCTACGAAATCCTTTTTAGTCCTTGACAATAAAAAAAGGACCAAATTGGTCCCTAACAGTATGTAAAAAGGGATACATTAGTGATTGATGAGTTGACATAAGGACTAATGTGGTAATTTTTTCATAATTTTAGGGACCAATTTGGTCCTTTTTTATTGTCAGGACTAAAAAAGATTTCGTAGATATTGTCAGGGACCAAAAATAGTGTTTACTCTTACATTAAATATGACCGGTCAGATATGGTGTAATAGGTAAGAATTTGTAAAAAAAAAATTTGTAAATATAATCTTACCGTAAAAAATTATGAAAAAAGTAGAGAAAATTACCTGTTGACAGAGCAATCCCAACCAGAGTAATTAGCAGCTTCTCTCAAAGCCTCCCTCCACTTTTGCACCTTGTCCATTTTACCCTGAAGTTGTTTCTCATGTTTAACGAATGCCTCTGCATAAGTTCCTGTTTGGTTGCGAACGTGGGAGGGATCTATGTCATAGAAAATGGGCAAGACAATTTGACCCTTGATCCTCTTACATTCAAGTATCTTGACAAGCTCATCCAAACACCACTTGGAATTTGCATAATTCTTGGAGAAAACAATGACTGAGAGCTTTGCCTCCTCAATGGCCCTAAGAAGTGCTGATGATATCTCTTCCCCTCTCTCAAGATTGTAGTCTATGTATGTGTTGACTTCGAGCCTTGTTAAGGTCGTATAAAGATGGCCTGTGAAAGTGTAGCGTGTGTCCTCTCCCCTGAAGCTGAGGAACACCTCGTGCTTTTGTTGAGGGGTACTGGTGGAGGAGCTTGACCTTGCCATCTCTATTATTTGGTAGCTAGCTTTTGAGTTTGAGACTCTTTTGTTAATGGAAATGGGATATGGGAAATTTAACTCTTCCTGTGAGTTTAAACACTATGTGAAGTTCCTTTTATAGCATTGTTTAGCTCTGCCAGAACCAATCAAATAAAGATATTCTAACCTTCCCCTAAGTCAACACTCTTGAATTTCAAAGGTTACCAGAAGCAAGTGGATCAAGTCGTTGTCCAGTTAATCAGTAGCCTTAAATTTGAATTTTATGTACGCGATTGTAATGCCCCGTCTCCAGTCGGTTAATTAACATCTATATGTGACTGTAACGGCGCTTAATATCATATTTGATGATAATACACCGGTCCGATAATGGAGTGTTGCAGCGATTATGTTAAAACTTAATAAGAGAGCTTTATCACCCTTATAATTAATCCTATCCAGCTCAAATTTATATTAATCCGCATTGACAACCGGATATAAGATGGTTTATAAAAGAAAATTCAAGATAACTTGGTTTTACCTTCCTAGAAAGCACATTGAAGAGTATTTTTATGAGGAGCAAAATACGGACAGAAAAATTAATGATTGCATGTATGTGTGAAAACTGAAAAGAAAACAGGAGTTTTAGTCAAGCTCATTGATTGATTTCAATATTTTAATTCAATTTGTAAAATAAATAAATATTAAAATCCATTTTTATATTTCAGTAACGAGATAACTGGGATCTGGAAATGGGGATAGACATCAAGTTTGACAAAAGGAGAGAAAAGGATGCTAAGTATGAAAGAACGTGACACATAGTGGTACAGCTCTTCGTCAACAAGTTGATCTTTTTTAGAAAATAAATGATTGGATGCAAATCATGCTAGCTAATCTATGATTAGTTTTGTAATGCATATAATTGGCTAATTAACAATTATGATTACTCTTTAAAAGTAAATAGCATCAGTCTTAATTATGTTAAAATATATTTTTTATCCTTACATCTAACGTGTGTGTATATATATATATATATATATATATATATATATATATATATATATATATATATATATATAGAGAGAGAGAGAGAGAGAGAGAGAGAGAGAGGTAGAATCATTTGACATCAGTGTCAAGTTTCAAATTTGACACCTCATCTGAGAGCCATTAGATCAAAAAAGATCAATTGTGTCACATGCTTTCAAATCAGAGTCGTTGATCTTTTTTGATCTAATGACTATCAGATAAGGTGTCAAATTTAAAATTTGACACCAGTGTCAAAGGATCTTACCTCATATACGAAATACGATCGGGAGGGGCCAATCCAAAATATATGAGGTAAGATCCTTTGACACTAATTTGACACCTCATCTGATAGTCATTAGATCCAAAAAGATCAACGACTCTGATTTGAAAGCATGTGACACCATTGATCTTTTTTGATCTAATGGCTCTCAGATGAGGTGTCAAATTTGAAACTTGACACTGATGTCAAAGGATCCTACCTCTATGTATATATATATGAAAAAATGAAAATTCAGTCACTCGACCGTCCAGTGCACTAAGTTCCCTGCCAGAACTTAGTGCAATAAATATTATAATGATGTTCTCCCAGGAGAACATAGTTATAATATTTACTATAACTGTGTTCTCGCGGGAGAACTTAGTGCACTGGACCAAATTTTGTATCCAGTCACTGTACACTCACTAAACCCATATATATATATGGGTTTGATTTTTTCATGTTGCATGGGAATTCAATTTTCATCTTGTGACTCCACTAATAGTGGGCCCCACATTTATTAAAAAAAAAGCTTTGCACGCAAATCGAAGGGACTTAACATGAGAAAATATTTTTTCATATATATATATAATTATTATATGTACAATCATTTTTAATGTCATTTCCAGCTACTATTACCATTTATGTATAGCTTTTTAGTCAAAGAAATGTTGATTTTGAAAAAAATTAAATCATTGGATGCAAATCATGCTACCTAATTAATTTATGAATATTTTTGTAGAATGTATTTGCGGTAACAATTATAATAATAATTATTTTAATTATGTTAAAATACTTTTTCTAAAATTTGTATAAATAGTTTTGTTTTTAATTTAATTTAATTTAATTATTATGTATATAATCATTTTTAACGTCATTCTCATAATCTGTTACCATTATAATTCTTTGATTGATATAAGATTACTATAAAATATAAACTATAAATTAAAATGATTGTCACATGCAAAGATAAAAAATGTAATATTTATTATTCTTGTCTTGACACTTATTTTCATGGTAATTCATACACTTCATTCATTGTGTTATAACTCTAACATATAGCATTATAACATAAATAAACCGCAAGAAAAAAATTGGAAAATTGTATTTAGAAACTTTTTATTTTTCAATTAATTGGCATTACATAGAAAGTACAATATGGAAACTTATAGGCAAATCCGCCAAATAACTAAATACAACATTACAATAAAAAGTTAACAGATAACATATTAAGTTGATGCCTCTTCTTTTGTGGATTCCTCCGCATGGTTGTTTAAGACCTCTTGGTGTTCTTCTAGGAGAACCTTCTTCCTATGTTCGATTATGCGAATGTGATCCAAGATATGTTGCTTGATGGGAGACAGGTTCTCCTCAAACTCATCCAGTTTAGCCAAGGTCTCTTGTAGTTGGGCTTTCTCAGTGTCGATGTTTCGAATTTCCTTACCAATTAGAGAATGTCTTTTAACTGTAGCTTGATCCATCTCCCTAATTAACTTTGCTAAATATGAAAATAAGTGTCCTATTTTATAGATGCGGGTCCATTAAGGGAAAAAAAACAAAAAATTAATGCTTGTAATCAATATTTAACATTTTCTTATAATAATAGTTTATCAATACTTAGCACTCTTTTATATTTAATCCTTAGCACTTCCAATAATAATAATAACTATTTTTTAGTACTTAGCAATTCTCATTAGTTGGGGCGAAAATTCCTACCATCTTTCCTGCCTGTCTTCTTTTTAGTTTCTTTTCTCTTTAAAAGCATAAGTTTAGCCAAACATAATTTTATAAAAAAATCTTAATTTCAAAACTCTCTCTACTTTATAATTTCATAGTTTTTCTCTCCAACATCAAGGTTAGTATTTTATAATTTATGATTTATGCATTACTAGATATTAACTTTTTTATATTATTTATTTATACGGAAGAAACCTTAGGTTAGAAGACATGTTATTTTTTTCAAACCATAAGATAGAACCCATGTATATTCATGTTGTTATATTCTACTGTGTAGACATTAATATATAGGATAGTTGATGTAATATTTTATATTTTTAATTAAATTTATAAATGCCTTTTTATTATGTTTTATATATTTTATTTTAGGACTTAACTCCTTAGGTTAGAAGATTTTTAAAAAAAATATAGGATAGAGCCCATGTGGAATTTTTATTATATTAATGTTATTATATTAGTGCATGAATTAATTTTTATGTTAAAATTGAAATTTTGAATTATGTTTAATTTTTTTATTTTAATAATTATGATTTTAGGTCTTGACACCTTAGGTTAGAGGACATGTTATTTTTTGTTTTCCCCCCCCTAGGATAGACTCCATGAGTAAATATTGTTATATTAATTTATATAGACATTAATATGTATGATAGTTGGTGAATTATTTTATTTTAAAATTAAAACTTTTAAATTATGTTTATTAATTTTTATTTGAATATTTTTGATATAATATTATTAATATAATATAATTATTGTTCTAAATAGATCAATGGAGCATGTTAACAAGGACGTTCTGATTCTCCTTGGAGTGTAGGGGTGTTCGTGGTATGGATTAGATCGATTTTGGAAGCAAAAATCATCCAATTCAATCCTTTTGGTTTGATGATGTAATCATCCATTCATTTTTTTGAAAATCCTAAAATTTATTTCATGGTTATTGTGCAAATAACATCTTTTGTATAATAGGCTGTGTAAATTTTTTTTCTTGAAATACAAAAGCTAAACGATAATATAGTTTTTTTTTTTGCAATAAGATATGAAGCTCTACACAAATGAAATTTTGTTGATGAGATGTGACTAGGTTTTTTTTTAGTTTAGTTGATAGGTTAATGGGTCTTGGGTTTAGAAATTTTTAGGCTATGATTGGGGAAAGACCCAAGCAGGTAAAGAGGAATTAATATATTGGATCGATTTTCATCAACCCATCCGAAAACCGATCCAATCCAATTAAAATTACGATTTTTTTTTGTTCTCAATTTTTTGATTTTTGGTTTATTCGGTTATCGGTTTTTCGGTTCGGTCACCGTGGTTTGAATCGGTTTGGATCGATTGATAAACATCCCTAGCGGAGTGTGATAGACTCAGGACCCTCCGACTGTTCTCTCCTGACATTATAAGAGAAACATATATTGACGTAAGTCTGGAATACGTTAGAGGACCCTGATGTCCAGGATCGTTTGCTAAATGTTAGATACACTACCACACACGTTCATAAGGATATACAACAGGACATCTAGTCGTTTCTGATGCACGCTGGGTTCTATCACGTTGCGCGCCTGCGCAACCATGAGGTTAGTATAGTGTTCTTATATAACCTAGTATTAGAGTGTTGTGTTTGTTATTATAGTGTTGTGATTGTAATATTTTGGTCATATCATACCGTTTTGATTTCAAATTGATCATGCACTTGTGTTTGCGCTTATGGAGCGATGGCGCCCGGAGGCAAGTACAATTCACATGCCTATGGGTGAGGTTACCATCTCCCTCGAGGATGTACACCATTTGTTGGGTCTGCCACAGATGGTGAGGTTATCTTCGGGAGCGCTGGAGGCCATCCATTTTGCTAGATGATTTCTGATTTGTTAGGAGTTGAGTTGGAGCGTGATTGGGATTTCCATAAAAACATGTTGAGCCTTCACTTTATCTGGGAGCCTTTTTTGGATTATGGGGTGCACGCTGGCACCAATGTTGGTCGTATGAGATACATGTGCGCATTCATCATTCGTATCTTGGGCGACATATTGTTTGTGGACACAACATCTAGCTTCATGCCAGCCAGGTATTGATTATTTCTTGATGATTTTCAGTAGATGGGTACTTTCGGTTAGGATTTCGCTGTACTTGCATCCTTGTACAAGGAGTTATGCAAGGTGATGGACCGACGACGATCCGATATAGAAGGGTGTGCTCTGTTATTACAATTATGGGTATAGACGCGATTCCCGACGATCTTTCTTGGGCTCCCCACAGTGTCTGACCCAGAGGCAATATTCGAGCCAAGTACTGCATAACTTATTTTTATATAATTTATATTGCTATCTGCATAACTTTTTCGCTTTATACATTGCTAATACTCTAATATTCCTTTTGCATATTTAATGAGTATACTACAAGACATGTGGTATACACTCACATCCAGCGATATCGACATCACATTGACATTATGCTTAGATGCCGAATACGATGGAGGCCATATCATGGATTCCCTACGCATGCCCCTACAGCTGACATGGAACGCAGATAGCTGGTTATTAGTCCACTCATTCATTACCAGATTGTGGTATACCAGTAGCCGGATAGAGTTCTTCGACAATTTGGTTTGCAGCAGCCGATCCCCGGTCATCCAATACCATGTTTTGAGCTGCTTACCATTACCTTTACATGTAAAGATAATGTGGACTGGAGGGATCATCATGATTTTTATATTGCACAGTGGCATACGAAGGATGCCCTTGTGTTGCAAGGGGTTCAGCCAGAGACATGAGACAACCATTTTTCAGACAGTAATGAATATATTCGGTGGTATTTTAGGGTTACTCATCGCTAGATGACCCAAAGCCAGATTCCGTGTTTTTGAGTCATATGGATCCGAACCAAAGCCATAAACCACGACCAATTATCAATATTCTCCTCGGAAACAACCGCAAATGCAATTGGCAGGACATAATTGTTGCCATCAACTGTTGTAGCAATCAATAGTGATCCGTAATATTTCTCATATAAGTGAGTACCATCGATCTGGATAATCGGCTTACAATAATTAAAAGCATCACAGCACTGTTTGAATGTCTAAAACACTTGTTGAACACCTTGTGTGTTCCACAGAGACGACCATTAATAAAATGATCATTCAAATCCAGCTTATAAGTAGACCTTGGAGAAAAAAGCTACATGTAATCCAACCATCTTGGCAGGAATGCGTAGGAATCATCCCAATCCCCGAAAGTTTTCACAATTCCCTTTTGCTTTGCCTTCCATGCCTTCCTGTAAGATATATGAAATTCAAGATTTGACGCAATCATTTCCTGGATTATAGCAATTTTAACACTAGTCTTCTCCCTTATCATTTCTACGTTTGGTCAAACAATAATGTATTAGTAATCATTTTGAAAATAATTATAGAAACAAAGGCTATTTAACTTTCCTATGATCAATGAACAAATGAAATTCGAGTTCAGCTGTTTGTGATCTTGAGAAATACTTTGACTAACACATGTGTGTTCGTTGTTTCATATGCCTATAAACCATTCAGTGTCGCCCTTTTTAAGTTATGCCCTCATCCTCCATGGATAGTCGTCATTGTGATTTTGACAAACTATTATCAGCCTTTTCGTATCACTTTTATCTACAATGGTTGTGTGATGGTTCACCATACTGTATTATTTTATTGCTATCTGTACATCTTGCTTGCTCTCAAACACCTGGTCCTTATAGAGCTCTTGACCCATCTGCCAGTTTCGTATTTGCGCTCCATCCATTTCATCACACTCCTGATCTGGGTGTGCCCAGTTAATATTTGTGTAATGGCTTATCTGAGACCAAAATAGTACAATAGTGTCTCCTGTATTTTCACCCAGTTAATATTTTCATGCATTCCGACAATGCTCGATGAAGGAATCATATGACACAATGCGCTAGACAAACCCCTCTTGAAATCACCATCGACGTCTGTATCCGATGAGTCACTGTCAGGAACAAGACCTTTGTTCGCCTCTTCCTCGAAACTATATGTACACCTAACCTGATTACCTATGTCGTGTGCATAAATAATTTCTAAAGACATTGGTGGAGGTGATTGTGGTGGCGGTGACATATACCTATCTTTTCGATTAACCAGCGACTCCTTGTTAATGTTGATCGAGTGACTGGAAAGGAGAGAGTGTTGAGTGCTTGATTGTCCAACATAGTTTAGTTCCTCATACAATTCGATGAATGAGGACTCTCCTTGCTCTCGAAATGCGTCTACTATTAACGTTATATCTTCATCCTCGACAACATCCACAACAACCCACTACATCGGGTTACCTGAGGCGCATCTAGCAATCAATCGAGAGAGAGATTGACCCCATCGTAATCTCAGCTTCATGTATCTTATTTTCTTCAGTTCATTATAATTGCATCGGTCGCTCATGCGGAATATTTTCGTATCTCCTTCAAAAACTTGACTGTTCGCTCCAAATTATCTCCTCCCATTAAAATATACAATAGCGATTACATCATGGCTATTCTCACTCATTATGTCAAATTGTAAATACAATAAATAGAAGAAAGAAGAAGATACCCAGAGTTCTTAAAAAAAATGACAAAGAAGAGATGGAACGTTGCTTACTGGGGGGTTGGGTATTAATAGAACTTCACCACATTGTAGTTCGTTGTTCCTCTCAGCAAACTTGTTGGGGGCTGCCACGTGTATTCTTTGGCATCTAGTTAACTGGCCCATGCAGCGAACTAGATGAGATGCTAACAGATGGCATACTCTTGGCACCTAGTTCGTTGGCCCCTGCAGCGAACTTTTTGTTGGAAGTTGTTCCTCCTTAATGCTTGGCTCAAGTACCAAGAGATTGGAACTCTCCACTTTTGATGCAAGGATCAAGGCTAATAAATGATGGTGCAAGACTCAAGGCTCATTAATGATGGTGCAAGACTCAAGGGTCATTAATGATGGTGCAAGTCTCAAGGTCATTAATGATGGCGCAAGGCTCAAGGGACACATCCTTTGAGTGGTTCATCTCCCTCCCCTATATAAGCTTGTAGTGTGTGAGGTTGAGTGATGTGAGAAAAATTGAGAAAAAGAGTTTGAATATCTCTAGAGAGAAGTTTGAGTAAGACCTCTTTAGAGAAGTTTGATATTACCACCATACTTGGTGTTGTTTGATTATACCTCTAGTGAAAGGCTAGGGATGTTTGATTGTTGTAACCCATTATTCTTATAGTGGATTTTTGATCTGGACTAGTGTTCCGTGAGTTTTTACTTCTTCACATTGGAGAAGGTTTTCTCACGTTAAACAAATTGCTTGTGTTCTTCTTCATCTCTCTCCTCTTTTATTTTACTGTTTCGCTTCCGCAATTGACTTGAGGGTCCGACTCGACCCAACATCCTTAATGCTTGGCTCAAGTACCAAGAGATTGGAACTCTCCACTTTTGATGCAAGGATCAAGGCTCATAAATGATGGTGCAAGACTCAAGGCTCATTAATGATGGTGCAAGACTCAAGGGTCATTAATGATGGTGCAAGTCTCAAGGTCATTAATGATGGTGCAAGGCTCAAGGGACACATCCTTTGAGTGGTTCATCTCCCTCCCCTATATAAGCTTGTAGTGTGTGAGGTTGAGTGATGTGAGAAAAATTGAGAAAAAGAGTTTGAATATCTCTAGAGAGAAGTTTGAGTAAGACCTCTTTAGAGAAGTTTGATATTACCACCATACTTGGTGTTGTTTGATTGTACCTCTAGTGAAAGGCTAGGGATGTTTGATTGTTGTAACCCATTATTCTTATAGTGGATTTTTGATCTGGACTAGTGTCTCGTGAGTTTTTACTTCTTCACATTAGAGAAAGTTTTCTCACGTTAAACAAATTGCTTGTGTTCTTCTTCATCTTTCTCCTCTTTTCCGCAATTGACTTGAGGGTCCGACTTGACCCAACACTTTTCTGTGCCTATCACGTGTCATGGCAATGCTCAGAGCAGAGTGGCATTAATTACCACTTATTCGCTATTCCTAGTAGCGAACTAGGTGGCTACCACAAAGATGTCACATCAGCAAACATAGTTCGTCACCCGATGTAACAAACTTGCACGCGTGACATTTTTGTAAATTTTACCGTTCGCGTGATAGGTTGGTAGAAAAGTGACTAATGTGTAGTACATTCGTCATTATTCCTATCATGGTAATAAGAATACCCCTTTTCCCCATTTTTTTAGAATGTAACTAGGGTATATTTCAATTGAATGTATACGTATTAGAATTTAGATTAAGGAAGTGCTAAACATAAGGGAATATTAAGCATTGATAAATTATTATTACAGGAAAGTTCTAATCTCTTAATTAAATATAAGAAAGTGAAGGAAGCTGCCACATGACTAGTCAAGCGTTAGTGTATAGGAGCCTAATTTTCAACACGACGCATCAAAATGATATGAAATTTTGATGTTTGTCTTAACATGTATTCGTGGTCTTGTCAACAAAAAAGTGACCCAAAAAAATGTATTCTGTTTTTTATTAGGAGTATTTATGTTTGTTCTACTACCCATAATTGATACTTTAAATTAAAAAGTTATAATTATATAATTACCCTTACTTATTGTACTTTTCTCTATTAATTTCAGGTTATTTAATTAATTTTCAATTGAAGAGTTAAAATAATGAGTTATTTTTTTTTTAGAGTTACCCAACCCTAATTATCTTTTTGAGACGAGTTGGCTCCCTCCGGTATCCCCACGAGCTTCGACTCTTTGAGCCGGCTATGGGACTAATCCAGAGTGTGGGGGAACTGTGATGGCTAAAGGTTCAGCCCCCTCCCCAAGAATGCATTCAGCGAAAATCGAACACATATCCAACCCCACTAACTCAGCGCCAAGTTACCAACTGAGCTGCACCCATTGGATAAATAATGAGTTATTTGTATCATGTTGTGTCAATCTGAACAATAAAAAATTCCAAAAAAGAATTGAATTTATATTTTGCTTACCAAAAAAAAAAAAATTCTATTAGCGTGGAGGATCCTGACACAAATAAGAATTTGTGTTAACCAAAACACGACTCGATAACTCGAAATAATATCCCTACTAGTCCGCAAGACATCTTACAATGTTATCTGGATGTCTTTCGCAAATCTCATAATAAGTTTTATTTTAGATGGCATCAATCTATCTATATATATATAAAGGAGAGTTCAATGTTGGAAAGTTTTGCCAAGTGTCACTCCCTGGTTAATTCTACAAATTGTATTCACACTACATGGCATATACAAACTTTCTTTATTGGGTAAATTGGAAAAAAATATTCTTTGAAAAATCGATTTTTAATTTTTAAATCGAATAATTAAATGACCATTTGTGGTGGCAGACAAGGCATTCAATGTCCCACTGCCCATCACATTGGAATTGGTCAGCTGATTTAATTGCTTTTTATATTAGAATTTTAAAATTCGAATTTTGATTGCTCATTTAATTGGAATGACTCATCTGATCTAAAATTCGAATTTTGAAATGGAATGACTCAGCTGTTTTAATTGCTCATCTGATCTAAAAATTTCAAATTTTGAAATGGAATGACTCAACTGTTTTAATTGCTTTTTACATTGGAATTGTTCATTTGATCTAAAATTCGAATTTTGAAATGGTTTCAAATTTTGAATTTAAAATATGGATGGTGGAAAAAGATTTTGAGAGTTTTGGGTGGCATTCATTTTGTATAAATAGAGAAGTTGCTATGAATTCGTGTTCTGTTTTTTGTATACTAATTCTCTTTTTTTCGTTTTGTAGGACAGAAGGTTTCGTTGTATTTCCTGTTGTGTGGTTCTTGCCTACATTTTTTTTCTTCGTTCATATGTGTAGCTAATGTTATATTATTATTATTTTTGTTTACTTTATAAACAAGTTGGTATGAATTAGTTTTTCATTTTTTGTACACTAATTCTTTTTTTTTTTTCGTTTTGTAGGCAGAAGGTTTCGTTGTATTTCATGTTGTGTGGTTCTTGCCTACATTTTTTTTTCTTCGTTCATATGTGTAGCTAATGTTATATTATTATTATTTTTGTTTACTTTATAACGAAGTTGCTATGAAATAGTTTTCATTTTTTGTATACTAATTCTCTTTTTTTCGTTTTCCAGGGCTGAAGGTTTCGTACTATTGTGATTAGTTATTTACGTAGTAAATGTTGGGAAATTCGTTCCCTCAAACTCCAATGTCAAGCAGGTCCAGGGGAAGCCCGTGGCGGGGAACCACCACCAATGAGCTAAGGCTACACCAACCGTAGCAAGTGGATCCGACACTATGTCTCAACCCAAAACCTTAAGGCATTGAGTTCATGGGTCCTTTCACTTATATACTCTTCACTTAGCTCATTACCAACCAATGTGGGACTCATCACACTTGAATATCTCAACAATCTCCCCCTCAAGTGTGAAACCCACCATTGGTATGCTCCCCCTCAACCGAGTACCCGAAGCGCAAAGTACTCGACCCGCCTCTTAGCCAATCACTAGGCTAGCTCGAGCCCAATCCGGCTTTGATACCACTGTTGGGAAATTCGTTCCCTCAAACTCCAATGTCAAGCAGGTCCAGGGGAAGCCCGTGGCGGGGAACCACCACCAATGAGCTAAGGCTACACCAACCGTAGCAAGTGGATCCGACACTATGTCTCAACCCAAAACCTTAAGGCATTGGGTTCATGGGACCTTTCACTTATATACTCTTCACTTAGCTCATTACCAACCAATGTGGGACTCATCACACTTGAATATCTCAACAGTAAACGCCCTTAATGCTGCGTAGTGTTTTCTTATGTTTTTTTTACTACCCGATACAAAAATTGAATGGTAATCAATGGAATAAAATGTCAACGGGTGAAGAGTTTAAAATTTATCTGCATCGAGGGTCCTTCTTCTGCAAACGTGCCAGGATGGAAGAAAATGTTTGTCGATCTTTGCAATACTACTGCAAAAGTTGCAAGGATTTTTTAAGGCTTCCTGGGGATATTTTTTTGTATTCTGCGAGTTGTGGATATATTTTCTTCGTGCTTGATAATTTAAGAATGTCTGTGATGACGATTTGGGATTCTTATTTTTTGCTGTTGTTGAACTATATTTAGAAATTAATCGTTGAAGTTGTTCTTGAATATTTTTAATTTGTGTGATGTTATGCTGCATCTGTGTGGTGTTCAGTTATGGTGCATGATGTTTGAATTTGTTATAATCTAAATATTGGAATTTGTTGATGTTGTTGTAAAGCCAGTTGGTCGAAGGAATAAATGATGCTTTGGAACAAGTTGCATAATTTTATGGACGATGGCTGTGTTATAATTAAACATTGGGAGGGAGCATCTTTTTTATGCTTAACAATCATGTATTAGGCATTTTTCTTGAGGTTTAATTAATATAAATATAAAGGCTGCACTTAAACGATGTAAGATAAGATAAAATTTTAATCGTTGTCCAGTATATAACGCTCCGCGTTTCAGTTGTTTATTCGTTATTTCAATATCAGAAGAAGTTAAAAGTTTTCAAGCTTTTTCAATTTTTGTTGAAACTGAAAACAGAAATGATTTTTATTAAAATACAATTATTATGAATCTTGGGATTGTGTTGCATGAACAGAATCATAACTTTTTGCATTGGAAACGTTAAGCCTAATAAATATCATTTAATTTTTATAAAAGCCCAACATCAGCATCCATAAGAATATTAAAAGACTGATTGATTACCAAAAAAAAGACTGATTAAAGAATCAAAATTTTTTTTGACAATCACCAACTTTAAGAAATAATAAAAGGAATGGTAACTTAAAATTCTCTGCAAATGTCATAAATCATACCGTGAAAGGAATTTTAAAAGACTGATTAAAGAATCAGACATAACAACACATCATTAACTGTCATTTATTAATCAATCAATTTCTCATCAAAACACAATTAAAATTTAAAAGAGAAAATTATAGATTAAACAAAAAAATGTTTAAAATTATTAAAATTTAAATATATTTGATACAAAATAATTTAAATTTGGAAATTAAATGAAAAAAATAAGAAATGACATATTTATACTTTAAAAGAAAATAACTTAAAAATTTAACTTAAAAAATAATTCAAAAAAAGAAAAAAATTTGTATGAGTATTTTTTTAAAAAAAAGTAATATTAAACGTCTTTAATTTATATGTATAACCAATTTAAAAAATATAAAATTTTAAATTAAAAGAGAAAAAACTTATTTTAAAAAAAATATGTATAATTAATATAAAAGAATTTAAATTTTAAATTTTAATAAAAAATTAAAAATTTACATCTATGATTCTGTAAAAAATAAATTATTAAAATTTAATCACTATAAAAATGAATGACCCTCCAGCTCCTGTATCGCATAAAGATATTTGTCATTAAATATTTTTACTTGATATTTATGGTGATTTAAACCATGCAAAATGGGAAAAAAAATAACAGTGAAGTGTAAAAATATTCAAACATAAAAAAAATAAATAATTAAAGCCAACTTGGCAACACTTTAATTTGATTATAGCTGATTTGACATTTGCTTGATGAAAAAGAAGGCCACCTTGAATTGAAACTTCTATAAATAATCATGGGATAATTTCTCTACTTTTAAAAATTTCCCTCTATTAGCACATATAAATATGGATTCGCTTTTTCTACAGTCAATATAGATAACTTATTATAATAACCCTAATTATATGACTTTTAAATTAGAGGGTTATAATGAGGACCTTATGGTCATAAATGGAATGAGGATAAAATTATAAGAATTTTGATACCCATATTGAGGGTATTATGCACAGATGAATTTTTATCTGTTAAATTTAACTGCTGACGTAATAACAGTTAGTAGAATAGCTTCAAGTTAACAAATTATAGTTAGAGAGCTAATCTAATGATATAAACATCATGAATGAGGTTAGGATATCATTTGGTGAAGATTGATACCCATATTGGGGTATTTTTGAAAAGTCGCTTCTGCCGGGTATTTTGTACTGCTATAGCAGCAACCGGTAGAATCTCGAAACGGGAAAAAGATGAGAAAATGGAAATAAAGATCAATATATGCCTAACAAGTCATAATTAGATCAAAAATGTTAAAGTTAAGAAAATTATGAAATTCGGGTACAGTTTAGAACACCGGTAAAGATTATAGTGTAATTAAACAACTGTTAGTGGATCTGTGATCTACCAATTAAATTTTTAAGTTATGAACATGATAATTTGACAAAATTAATGTTAAGTACTTAAATTTAGAGTCTTGGGAGTTTCCGGGTAAAAATTTGACGACAGATCCGTTAAAAATTACACCGGGTCTCACTAAAGGACGAATGGTCACTTAGTGACATGGCACCCCTCATTAGGGCACCCTCTTCTCCTTCACTTCCAAATCTGATCAGCAGCCCCATTTCTCCTTCTCTCTCTAAAATTCAATTTTTGAATTTGCTCTCACTTCTCTATAAGATTTCATCTCCAAAACCTCTCCAAATCACCAAATCTCCTTCACCAAACTTGCTCCCATCACTCTTCCTTTCACAATCATACCATTTTCATGGTGTGGATCAAATTTTCGTGTTCCTTATCCCCAAACACAGCCATGGTTTTGAAGGTTTTGAGAGCCATGGATCTATGTTCTTGAGTTCTCTTGAAGAACAACACATCCTTGCTTGGTTCTCTTGAGTTCTAGTGTAAGTGTTCTTAAACTTTCTTGAAAAATATCATCTTTTTTTCTTGTGTTCTTGAGCCTAACTCATGAGCATGTTAATGAAGGTTTGTCCTTGCTTAAAGGAGGGTTCTTGGTGGAAAAAGGTGGAGACTTGAGCTAAAGGAGGAAACTTGAAGATGTAAGCTTTACTTTTTGAAAGATGACCCAAAAAGCCTTCCTTTTTCCTTGTATATGCCTTGGTTTTGTCATGTTCATGGGGGGATTATTGTTGAAAATTTGTAAAGTTGATGTTTTGATGATTGTTCTTAAGGGTGTGTGAGTTGTGAACCAAGAAATGATTGGTTGGATGAGTAAAGGTTCAACCTTTGAATCCTTGTGAGGATTTCATGAAAAAGAATGAACTTGAACCCTAAAAATGTTACATGAAGGTTCCTCCATTTCCATGGAGGCTAGGGTTTGATGACAAAAAAATGTGATTAAGTTGTTAAGTGTGGAAAAATGATTAGAAAAATTAACTAGGTGGGTTAACTCTAAGTAAAACTCACTAATCATGATTAATAATGGCTAAAAATCCTAATTAATATAGCTAATCAAATCTGCCCCATAAAGTATATAAGGGTTTAGTTGTGTTAAAATTAAGGAGATGATGAATTAGGTGATTAATTAAGGGTAGAGATTAATTAACAAAAGTAATCAAGGATTTAACTCTAAAATTGGACTAAAGTAAGGTTTAGGTACACTAATTAAATAATTAGTAAAATTTAAGTATCATGACATAATGGAACTAAGGATATTTCATAATGTGACTTAATAATAGAAAAATCCAAGAATTAATATGAATTAGGATTTATAATCAAAAGTAATTAAGGTTTGTTAAGTAAACACATTTAAGGCTAAGTAACCAGTTTTTAGGAAAAATTGGGGAGAGCATATCTCCCTCCACAGAGGTCATATAGGGCTGTTATTTATATAAAATTGAAGTTTGATATGTTAGCTATGTTGTGCCAAAATTTGGTATCAATTGAAGATGTATTACGTTCTGTATGTTTGTTTGAGTGAGGACTGCACAGGGAGACCATGTGCAGGGGCGCTGTACATGGCTGTAACTTCCTCGAATTGTTTCTCCCTCTATCCTTACTAAAATTAGACTCATAATATGTAGAATTAAATTTAAAGGTGTCTAGTTTTCTACATAAATTTTTTAGAGCAATTGGTTTAGTATATTTTCCAGAATCGCAGAAATGGTAAAGGATGTTTACGGCCCTGTTCGGAGTTGGCAAACAGCTTTGTTTGTCAAACTTCAAATGGTGATAACCGGAGCTAGGAAACTCCAAATGAGGCATGTGATACCTTTTTGGAAAGGTAATTGAGTCTAGATTAACATAATAAAAGATGAGAATTTTATAACAAGTGAGTCACGCTCAGTAACTAGAAAACAGAAGCATGTACAGTTATGGAAAAACCGTAAAAGTGATTTTTAAGCTAAGTGGGTTTAGGGGAACCCTTGGTAACTTATAATAATCATAAATATGTCTTGGATGAGTTGAAAATAATCTAAGTTATGTAAGTGAGCCTTGCATGTGACTCTAAGCTATGTAAGTAATTGAAGATTAAAGTGGCTTGTAATAATGCACTAAAATATGTAATAAGTAATAATTAGTCTAGACCTGTTATGGGCATATTATTGGCATATGAGTATGAAATGTGGAATCATTAAATGATTAAGTCGTGGATATGACTTGATTAATTAATATGTAATTAATTATGTGAATGGTTCCTGCTCTAGGTTTGCCTAGAGAGCTTGGCACTTGAGAGTGTACTGGAGCATACGTATTGGACTGTTGGAGTAGGGCTGTTGATAAGCTCAGTGAGGTAAGCTCCTAGTTCTAGTTGACTCCTCTTGTGGCCCCACCATGATGGTGGGCATTATGGTTGTATTGTATGAAAGTATATGGTATGATTCATATGTTCATTCATTCACATTCATATAGATGTTATATGATCTTGATGTTATGATGATGCACTGATGATATATGTTATGAGGATCCTGGCCAGTGATCATGGTATGTAAGCTGCCTATGACTTGACTCTGGGAGCTATTTCATACTGAGGTTGTGTTGACTGTCTATGGCTTGACTCTGGAAGTCACACATGTGTAACCGTCTATGGCTTTGACCCTGGGGTTACACAAGGATGATATGATGATGCTATGTTTATGTTGTATGTCTGTATTATATGCTTTATATCTGACTTGTTATGCAGGAAGTGGGCTCAGGGGTTAGGGGATCCTCTATGAACCTTGAGCTTACTGAGATGTTGTTATCTTACCCCGTTTGGGGACATTATTTCAGGTACCCAGAGTAGTGGTGATGCTTCTAGGGGCAAGGCTCCCGCATTTGAGTAGTTGATGATACAGCTGATTATTTTAGACTATGTTTAGACTTATGATGATATATGAATTTGTTAACATGCTTAATTATATATGGAGATTATGTTATGTATTTACTTAGGCTCATGATTGTATCCTTAGAGCCATTGATTAATTACTGATGTTTTTATACTTTGAATTAATATAGACTTGATGCATGTATTCAGTTAATTTGGGCATGGAGTCTTCTTGTTTGTATTGACCCATTGAGGGGATTGCAGTCCGTGTGGACTTGCAAGCTGTCTGTTTAAATTATCATATTTATCAGGTTAAATGTATGTGTGGGAACCATGTTCCCAGTTATCCGAAATACAGCCGTTACGCTGTCCGTGAGACTCCGTCAGGAATGACACTTGATGTCATATCTTGATGGTCAATGGCCACTAATACTGGCTCATAGGATTAATTAGTAGATGTATGTTTAGATTTACGCTTTCGCAGTATCTCACGTGAACGTTTTTAGAAATATTTTTATAAACTGTTTTGGAAAAAGTTTACTCGTATTTTTATAAGACGTTTTTTTTTTTCCTTTTCAAATATAGTCTTCCGCTCTGAATGTTAAATATCATGTATGTTAACAACCGGAGTACTACGGGATGTTACACTTATCTATAGTGAGTCCAAAACTACGTCGTTTTGAGGCAAAAATCAAGGTATTTTTGTAATTGTAATTTATTTTAGGGTTATAATAGTCTTTTTCATTTTAATTTTTTAATTTTTTTAACTCAAAACGACGTCGTTTTGGGAGCGAATGTAGATAACTTATCTACATTCACTTTAGACACATTAAAGCCTATAAATATTTAGACTAAAAATTTATAAAATGCATAATTTACTTAAAAACTATTTAGATTCTCATAAAATATAATGATATCAGTAATAAATCATAGATTTATTGAAGTATATCGTTTTCATGATCAACTTGCATTAGCAACTCGCACTATTTTCTCAATCGTAAATTGAAAGGCCATCTTTTAATTTTTCTTCAAAATAAAAATAAAATATAATGTAATAATTCCGTGAAGATTACGATACCATTATTTCTATGGAAAATATAATCTATTTATTATAAGCACACGCACTAAACAACGCATGGAAGGAAGTATGCACATAGCCTAGGAAATGATGTTAACGAATGAATGAAGATAGCAATGAAAAGATAACAATTAATATGAAAATAGAAATAAGGGATAATTGTGCAAAAGTCGAATAGATAATTCAAAATATTTCGCTCAAAATTTGAAGAGGATACGAAAAATAAAAAAGCGATAGAGAAATTGGCTAAGACCAAATGTATACGTATATAGCCTAACTTAACTTATTAATAATAATATTTATCATATTAATTAATAGAATATATATATATATATATATATATATATATATATATATATATATATATATATATATATATATATATATATATATGCACACACACACACACACACACTAAGATAGTGTTCTTCCCAAAAGTTATTAGGAGATAGCCGCTATCAAATGAAATAAAAGGGGAAATGCGCATGTACTCTCCATTTCAATTTTCTTCTCATCCCTTGAAAGTTAAAATCATAGAGGAACAAGATTTTGAATGTTAATTCTTCTGTGTATTTCCTCACTCTTTTGAAATTCGAATTCTGAATTGATTTCAAATTTTGGATTTCAATTTTAAATTTCAAATTGTAATGTTGGGAAACGATTTGCAAATAAAAAATTAAATAAATAATAATTTCTTTTAAAAATCGAAATAAAAAATCAATAGAAAACTAAATTAGTCATTTATGGTGGCAGACAACTCATTCAACGTCCCACTTATTTGTACATTGAAATTACTCAGCTCTTTTATATGCTTTCTACATTGGAATTGCTCACTCTTTTGAAATTCGAATTCTAAATTGATTTCAAATTTTGGATTTCAATTTTAAATTTCAAATTGTAATGGTGGGAAAGGATTTGGAAATAAAAAATTAAATAAATAATAACTTCTTTTAAAAATCGAAATAAAAAATCAATGAAAAATTAAGTTAATCATTTATGGTGGCAGACAACTCATTCAATGTCCCACTGATTTGTACATTGGAATTACTCAGCTCTTTTAAATGTTTTCTGCATTGGAATTGGTCACTCTTTTCAAATTCGTATTCTTAATTGATTTCAAATTTTGGATTTCAACTCTTCTAAATTTTGAATTTACGTTTAAATTTGAATTTTGGATTTGAATTTTTAACTTTGTAATGATGGAAAAACTTTTAGAAAAATTTGTGTGACAGACAACTCATTTAATGTCTCACTACTTTTCTTTTGTTGTATATTATGAGTAAAAAGACCTATACTTTTCTTTTGTTGTATATTCCACTATTTTTTGCATGGATAATTGTGAGCCCTATTAATGCTGCATAAAAAAACAAAAATATTAATAAAATTGTAAAATAACAAAATTATTTATATTGTAAAAGAAATTTGAAATTTGGAAATAAATTAAATGAAAAATTATGTGAACTTGATATGTGGGAAAAGAGTTCAGCATTTAAGATTTATGCAGTGAAAAAAGATATATATAATAAATTTGATTTTAATATAAAATAATAGATTAAACAATAAATATTTAAAATTATAAAATACATTCATAGTCGATTTTGAATTTTTAAATTTAAAAGAAAAAATAAGAAATGGCATAATTTATACTTTACTAAAAATAAATAAAAAATTTAAAATAAATTTTTAAAATATTATTGTATAACCAATTAAAATAATATAAATGTATTTTTTAAAAAAATATAAAATTTTAAATATACATGTATAACCAATTAAAAAAATATATAAAAATCATAAATTAAAATACAAAAAAATTATATAAAAAATATGTATAATTAATATAAATTTTTTTATATTTTAAATTTAAATAAAAAATGACGTCTGTCATTCTGAAAAAAAAAATTTATTAAAATTTAAGAATTATAAAAATGAAAATTTTAATTTAGTACATAAGAAATAAATTAAACTTTCATTTTTTTATTGCAAGAGTGTAATTAACATAAATACTTGCAAAAAATAATTATTTATATAAAATGCTGACAGTTAGAGGTGAAAAACTAGGCTCGGCCTGGAGGGCCGGCCCTCCAATATATTTTTATAATCCAATTGAAATTTTATTTTTCTTCTTTTATAATTAAATTACTAAATTTGATTTCAATTTTTGTAAATACAAATTTGTGAAATTCCAAAGACTAACGACACTAATCCTTGCAAAAAAAATTATTTATTTAAAATGCTGACAGTTAGAGGTGAAAAACTAGGCTCGGCCCGGAGGGCCGGTCCAGTAATATATTTTTATAATTAAACTGAAATTTTATCCTTCTTATTTTATAATTAAATTACTAAATCTGATTTAAATTTTTGTAAATACAAATTTGTGAAATTTCAAAGACTAACGACACTAATCCTTGCAAAGAAAAATTATTTATATAAAATGCTGACAGTTAGAGGTGGAAAACTGGGCTCGGCTCGGAGGGCCGGCTCGCTAATATATTTTTATAATTCAACTAAAATTTTATCCTTCTTCTTTTATAATTAAATTACTAAATTTGATTTCAATTTTGCTAAATATAAATTTGTGAAATTTCAAAGACTAATTACACAAAATCTTGCTAAAAAATTAATTATCTATTAATATTTTATAAATCTGATTGTAGTAAATGAAAGTTCATTTCTGAGATAAAATATAAAAACCTAGACACAACTATAAAAATCTTTTTTTGTGGATAAATATAAAGACATTTTACATGCTGATAGTTAGAGGTGGCAAACTGGACTCGGCCCGGAGGGCCGACCCACAAACACATTTTTATAATTAAATTAAAATTTTATCCTTCTTCTTTTATAATTAAATTCCTAAATCTGATTTTTATTTTTGTAAATACAAATTTGTAAAATTCCAAATACTAACGACACAAATCCTTGCAAGTAATAATTATTTATTATTATTATTTAAATGTGATTGCAATAAATGAAAGTCTATCTCAAAGATTAGTGTAGTTGCTTTTATTTTGTTCATATGCATTTGTTGCAATGTAAGCAAAAATTATGACTTATACATGCTTATTTGATTAAGTTGCATTTAAATCCCGTTCAGACAACATTTTTTTGGTCCTTAAAAAAATTTAATCCAATCTTTTTTTTTGCTGATACTATGACTTTTGGGTGTTAACATATTAGTGTTACTTATTTAATGAGTTTTTACCTTCTGTATCGTATGCACAATGAACGAAAATCACACAAGAAATGACATATTTAGTAAGTGCTGAACTCATCCCTCCAATGATTGCTAAGAAATGATACTGAATGAATAGCAAAAAGCTGATATTTTAAATTCATATTTGCTTAGTGTTATTGTTACCTTGATTTTGTTGATGAATGTTATAGTTAGCAATGATTTGTACGCATTTTTCTTTTTATATCCCTTTCTCATGTTAACATGGTGTATTATAACGTATTATGGTGTATTATGATGTAGTTGTATGCAAAATTAATTATCCCTCTGAATAACAGATTTTTGTTTGTAGTTGATATTTGCAAAGCTCTGTGTCAATGCTGTAATTTTTTTCACCTGAAATATAGAACAAAATAACAACACAATTTTTTGTAAATATAAGGTTTGCAGTGCGATTAACCAATCACGGCGTACGACAAAATTTTTGATCTTTTTTTCCCGTGCATCGCACGGGTAATATACTAGTATACATATAAAGGAGAGTTCACTGCTGGAAAGTTTTGCCAAGTGTCACTCTCTGGTTAATTCTACAATTTGGTTATATGCAAAATTTCTTTATTGGGTAAATTGGAAAAAAAACTCTTTTAAAAATTGAATTTTAATTTTTAAATCGAATAATAGTTGCAGACAAGGCATTGAATGTCTCACTGCCCATCACATTGGTATCCAAAAAAAATCAGCTGTTTTAATTGTTTTTTATGTTGGAATTAGTCATCTCAACTGAAATTCGAAATTTTAAATGGTTTATCTATTAAATTTCGAAATTATGTATTTATTTTGCACAATCTGAAATTCAATAAAGAGAAAACTCTTTTCACGGACATGCATTCACGATCTCTATTCATGGAGATCAATAGAAACAAAAAAAAATTTCACAATTGTTGAAGACCTGATCGTCATTCAATTCACAATGTCGTTATGGTTATTTTAAAAAAAATATATATACAATAATGATATAACAAAGACATTATCTTACCCAATGGGTGCAGCTCAGTTGGTAACTTGGCACTGAGTTAGTGGGGTTGGATATGTGTTCGATTCTCGCTGAATGCATTCTTGGGGAGGGGGCTGAACCTTTAGCCATCATTGTTCTCCCGCACTCCGGATTAGTCCCATAGCCGGCTCAAAGAGTCGAAGCTCGTGGGGATACCGGAGGGAGCCAACTCGTCTCAAAGAGATAATTAGGGTTGGGTAACTCCAAAAAAAAAACAAAGACATTATCTTTGTTATATAGACATTATCTTTGTTATATATTTGATTCAAATATCATAACAATCAAGAATCAAGAGAGCTGACAGACAAAATAAATTAAATCTCAAAACCAAAACTATCATATCAGATAAGCTATCATACCAATATTCTTTTAAAAATTGAATTTTCGAAATTTTAAATGGTTTATCAATTAAATTTCGAAATTTTAAATTCGATAAAAAGAAAACTCTATCAGATAAACTATCATACCAATATTCTTTTAAAAATTGAATTTTCGAAATTTTTAAATGATTTATCAATTAAATTTTGAAATTATGTATTTATTTTGCACAATCTGAAATTCGAAATTTTAAATTCAATAAAAAGAAAACTCTTTTCATGGACATGCATTCACGATCTCTATTCATGGAGATCAATAGAAACAAAAATAAATTTCACAATTGTTGAAGACCTGATCGTCATTCAATTCACAATTTCGTTATGGTTATTTTAAAAAAAATATATACACAATAATGATATAACAAAGACATTATCTTTGTTATATAATGATTCAAATATCATAACAATCAAGAATCAAGAGAGCTGACAGACAAAATAAATTAGATAATCAGGTGTTTTAATTGCTTTTTATGTTGGAATTAGTCGTCTGATCTGAAATTCGAAATTTGAAATAGTTTAAAATTTTGAATTTAAATATGGATGGTGGGAAAAGAATTTCTTTTAAAAATTGAATTTTAAATTTGTAATTGAATAATTAAATAACCGTTTGTGGTGGCAGACATAAAAGAATAATTAATTAATTAATATGGTTTTGAAATTCAAAATTTTAATTGGATAATCAAGTGTTTTAATTGCTTTTTATGTTGGAATTGGTCGTCTGATCTGAAATTCGAAATTTGAAATGGTTTAAAATTTTGAATTTAAATATGGATGGTGGAAAAAGAAATTCTTTTAAAAATTGAATTTTAATCTTTAAATCGAATAATTAAATGATCATTTGTGGTGGCAGACAAGACATTGAATGTCCCACTGCCCATCACATTGATATCCAAAAAGAAATCAGCTGATTTAATTTCTTTTTATGTTGGAATGTGTCATCTGATCTAAAATTCGAAATTTGAAATGGTTTAAAATTTTGAATTTGAAAATGGATGGTGGGAAAAAAACTTCTTTTAAAAATCGAATTTTAAATTTGTAATTGAATAATTAAATGACCGTTTATGGTGGCAGACATAAAAGAATAATTAATTAATAAATATGGTTTTAAATTCAAAATTTTAATTGGATAATTAAGTGTTTTAATTTCTTTTTATGTTAGAATTGGTCGTCTGATCTGAAATTCGAAATTTGAAATGGTTTAAAATTTTGAATTTAAATATGGATGGTGGGAAAAGAAATTCTTTTAAAAATCGAATTTTAATCTTTAAATCGAATAATTAAATGACCATTTGTGGTGGCAGACAAGACATTGAATGTCCCACTGGCCATCACATTGGTATCCAAAAAGAAATCAGTTGATTTAATTGTTTTTTATGTTGGAATTGGTCATCTGATCTAAAATTCTAAAATTCGAAACTTAAAATGATTTAAAATTTTGAATTTAAATATGGATGGTGGGAAAAGAATTTCTTTCAAAAATCCAATTTTAATTTGTAAATCGAATAATTAAATGACCATTTGTGGTGGCAGACATAAAACAATAATTAATTAATAAATATGGTTTTGAAATTCAAAATTTTAATTGGATAATCAGATGTTTTAATTGCTTTTTATGTTGGAATTGGTCGTCTGATCTGAAATTCAAAACTTGAAATGGTTTGAAATTTTGAATTTAAATATGGATGGTGGGAAAAGAATTTCTTTTAAAAATTGAATTTTAAAATTTAAATCGAATAATTAAATGACCATTTGTGGTTGTAGACATAAAAGAATAATTAATGAATAAATATGGTTTTGAAATTCGAAATTTTAATTGCATAATCAAGTGTTTTAATTGCTTTTTATGTTGGAATTGGTCGTCTGATCTGAAATTTAAAATTTGAAATGGTTTAAAATTTTAAATTTAAATATGGATGGTGGGAAAAAAATTTCTTTTAAAAATTGAATTTTAATCTTTACGCGCAAGAAGAACCAGGAAGCATCTGAAGCTCGCAATACCTACATTTTTTTATTATATAGTTATTTTGTTTTTAAACGTGGAAACAGATAATGACATTTGTCTTTCATGACTAGAAATTGCTGACGCATTGATGAAATGACTTCTACTCCCTCAAAAAGCAAAACATATATTTAATTAAATTACCGAATAAGTAATTAAAATTTATAATTTTACGAATAAGTAATTTTTTAAATCTTAATTTTTATTAACCAAAATTATAAAGTGAAAGCGCACATGTTCTGACCATCAATTTTAAATTTTAAATGACTTCTATCTTAATGACGTTTGTCCTGTGTATCTTAATTTCACCCTGCAATTCGAATACGGCACTGTCATTTCCGCACACTGAGTTTTTTTGATCTCGCGGGCTTTTCTTTTCTATTTTTTTGGTATTTTTGGGAATATCTCTCTTTTCTCTTCGCTTTTCCGTTGAAGCACATCTATATACATATAAAGGAGAGTTTAAAAAGTTCTTAATTTATCTTCTCTTTTCTCTTAATCAAAAGTTCTTCCAAGCAAGTTGGGCGCTGTCATGAATAAACATCAATCAGATTTCCAAACTCCCCAAAATAAGAGAAGAAGGACGGACCGTTAAAAAAATATTCTGAGTGATTCTTCGACCTCAGGCTGTCGTGTGTTGTCTCCCTTTACTGGTAAGTGTGAAACGCTATCCTTCGGCTTGTTCATGGTTCGTATGTTTATTTTCTGTTACAGAAGTTTCTTTGTTGTTCATGGTACCATGGAATTTACTGTGTTTAAATTATTATATTCTTTTTTTTGTTCCTACCTTAAAAGTTACACGTTTATGTCATACGAACAAACTGATTTTCTTATTAATTCGTTTACAGGACAAACAAACCGATTTTTTTTTCTCCGTGCATCGCACGGGTAATCAACTAGTTCATATAAAGTGACACATTATCTAACGTTTTACACATGTTCAATATTATCCCAATGTGAATCATTTTTGGTATTATTTTGAAAAATAACTTTTAAAAATACCCCCTTAGTTCTTTTCATAAATCACATTCTTAAATATTAAATTATACTACTTTTCATAATAATATATTTTATTTGATATCATATTAAATTACATAAAATTTAAATTTTATAATCTCTTATTCAATCAAATCTTATATAAATTGTATAATTAAAACTTATCTTCTCACTTAGAGATAAAACGTAAGGGTAAGATCCTCATCTAGAGATACGGGTACAAAAAAAACAATTTTCAAACCAAATTGTGAATTGATATGAGTAAGGGTGTAAATGGGCCAGGCTGGCCTGACCCAGCTTACAGCCCGGCCTACGGTAAAAATTAAGGTAGACTTAGGCTTATAAGAAAGCCTTTTTAACAAGTAGGCCATAGACTAATTTTGTCAAGTCTAACCTAAAGCATTGTAGGCTGGCTTATTTAATTTTTTAAAATAAAATAAAATAATATATTTATTTTAGGTGACATTCTCTTGTAGACTTTATTTCAGCTTTGGTTGACCTAGTAATTGTACTTTTCTTATTTTCTCTATTTCTTTGACTCTATTCCTCTCTGATATACATTATAGAGCTTAGGTATTATGTTGACTCTTTCTTGTTTGTCATTTTTTTATGAATTATGAGAAGTACTAGCGCATGCATGAATGGAACTTTGCTCATTATATTTTAATAGTTATTTTGTTTACTATTGTAAAAACTTTAATGCTCACTAGTGAAATTTATATCTCGTGTAAAAAATGCAGCAATTTAAAAACGCGTTAATGACTTGTAATGTCAAGCGAATATTTTAAAAAATTAAAAATAATTTTAAATTTTTTTAAAAATATATCACTAGGGAGGCCTACAAGGCCTGTAGGCCATATAAGGCTCTCTAATTTTTTAAAATAGACCAGGCTTGACCTATAAATAAAGTCTTTAGTAGGCCAATAGGCCATATATGCTGAATTTTTTTTTACATAAGCTTATATCAAATAGATCAAAGCCTGGTCCAGCCTGACCCATTTACACTTCTAGATATGTGCTGCATTAAAAGAATCATATTTTTTTTTCAATCAGTTTATGAATCAAAATATTTTTAAAATCGGTTTAGTTCAATTTATTAATTCGGTTCGGATTGAGATAAAATCCAACCGAATCATACCCATAGATCCTTAAAAGTGTAAAAAATCAAATTAATCCGAATGACGAACCAAATTCCAAACTGATTTCTAAATCAATATCTTTTCCAAATTGATTTAAAAACCAATTCAATTTATCCGAACCAAACTACTTTTTGGATTCGGTATAAAAAAATTAAGGGGGCGTTTGGTACAGGAGAAATTTTTTTTTATCCGGGAAACAATTATCACCGGAATGTAGCAGGAAATATATTTTACTGAAATATTAATAAAAAGTTGTTTGGTAGACCCATATTTTCCTGGGAACATTTGAATAATTTTACTGAGTGTGTGTTTGGTTGATTATGAAATATTAGTGGGAATATGAGGTTATTTTACCAAAATAACCCCACATTTAGCTTTTGATTCAAATATTGGTGCATACAGGTACGTTGGCCTTAAGAAAATAACTTATGGTCTAACATTGAGATCAGCAAAAAAATGGAACATTACGGTGCAACCAATTATGTAGTTCATTGGAGGAAGCTCATACACATCATGTATAGGAAACCCACGAACAAGCTTATTGGTGCTGTTGAAACTCAATGCAAAGGAACACTTTTACATTTGTGGCTGTCACGAGTTTAAGCTTTTCGTTATATCCAGCTATTCCTACTCTTAGTAATTTGGCCAGAGACAATTTTAGCAGAGGAAGGTGAAGAGGATGAAGAAAGGTAACCTCTGCAAGCTACAACCTTCTTATCACACAAGGTTATTTTGGTCCAATATTGGTGGTTCCTTTTTCACGTTTCCGGACAAAAAAGTATTCTACCTAATCGATGGACTTCCAGCGTTGGTTGCCGTACGTAATTTTACACACAACATCAAACAACCGGAAATATTGTTACCAGGGAAACTTCCCTTTTTCTGGGTACCAAACGTAGCATTAAACTTTTCCAAATTTACTTTCCAAGGATATCAAATATTATCCGGGTACCAAACACCCCCTAAAGGAAACCAAATCGTGCATAATATTTCTACCCCTATTTCTAAGACCGCGGACGATATTATGTGTTCAGAGTATTTTGGAAGGAATCTCTTTAAAAGCGGAAATTTTTTTAAATACGTATTTGTTTGTTGTTTCTGTTCAAATCTTTCTTCTCAGCCCTGTAAATAGCAATTGCATCTCAACGATACTTCAAAAAATTTGATGTGTCATGTCCGACATTTTTTGATATTCTCCGACACTCTCACATTCTAACACGAGTTGTAAAGACTCAAAAAAAGGTTTGTATTTTTAATTCCAACTATTAGATTCGTTGGATTACGATTACCATTTTATTGAGTTTAATATAAATATTTGAGATATCTTATATTTTTTTATAAAATTGATGACTATTATAAGTTTAGCTTATTTTTTTTGTTAAATTATTAAATATTAAACATAATATATACTACATAAATTAAAAATATTATTTAATATCAAAACGTGTCCTAACGTGTCAAAATCTAGTATTTTTTAGAATTAACATATTAAAATATCGTGTCGTGTCATGTTCCATGTCCCATGTGCCATGTCAATATAATTGTTATAGAGATTGCTAGTGCCTACCCTCGACTCTATTCCACTTTCTCTTTAAAATTAGGAAATATCTATTTTGTACGATAAGCAACATCTCCAGTAATTTGAGATTATAATCATTATGTACTTTAATCATTCAACATATTGGAATGCTATACTATATATATATTTCAAAGAAGCTTCCTGCTAAATCCTAAAATACTAAAAATAAAAAATAAAAATCAGTCATTCACTAAATTTGTAAGGGAAATTTTAGATGCAAATCTAGAATAATTACTTAGATGAATGTATTTCAGCATAATATCTGAATTAATATTGCTATCTCACAATTTAAATCTTCCATCAAAGATTTTACTTTTTTTTAAAAGAAGAATTTTCCAAAAAAATTATTAATTTTTGACTTATTCCCACAAATATGTGGCGGCAATTATCCATCTATTGGACCTTGGTTGTCCATTTTTTTGGCAAGCTGTTGTAGCACAACGGTAAATAATGTAATTCAAAATATTAAAATGCCAAAATAAAAATATCTATATCTCTATTCTCCTCATCAAGCTTGATTCTTTGTCATCACTTTGTTTCAAGATTCATCTCCTCATAAATCTCTGTTGAAAAGAATATCTTTATGATATCTTTTTTATTTGTAAAGATCTTATTTCTTATTTTATTAGGATTTATGTTAAGTATGGACTAAATCATTAGTATTTCATTCTTTTAAATCAATTCAATATAAAGATTTATTTTAAAGTTGTTCTTGTTCCTTGTTATTTTACAATCTTTTCCACAGAGTGATTTCTGTTTCTTTTGTGATTTTGCATTGATTTCTCTCTCCCTTCGCAACTGGTTAATACTATTACTAGATTCAGTGTTGTTGGACTCAGCACCCTCTCCTACCTTTTTGCAGCCACTCACAGAGAGTCACACCAAAAGTAGAGAAAGTTTTTTCACCTAATTTTCACGCTGAATTCACTTGTATTTTGTTGACATGGGTTCTAAGGATTATTACGAGATACTTAAGGTGAACTTTGATGCCACGGATGAAGAGTTGAAAAAGGCTTATAAAAGTTTGGTCATTAAATGGCATCCGGATAAGAACCCTCAACACCCAATTAGGAAAGAAGAGTTTGAGACCAAGTTCAAGCAGATTAAAGAGGCCTATGAAGTGCTTAGTGATCCCAAGAAGCGAAAGGTCTATGATTTCTACCGTCACTATCGCCTTAACTCTCATAGCTCCATCAAAGAAAATGGTGATGGGGATGCTGGGAATCTGAAGGAAGATGAAGCAGGGGTGGTTGAGAGCAGATTGCAGTGTACCCTTGAGGACCTTTACAAAGGTTGTAGAGTGAAGCTTAAAATCTTAAGAATGGTTCCTGATGTATTTGGGTAATTCTTAACTCTCATACTCTGTTGTTTTGGCTGTTTTCTTTTTTGGCCTTCAATTATTTGGCTTGATCATGCACATTTGTGCAGGCACGAATGCATATACATTTATCTGTTTTCTGTACCCACATGTGAAGAAAGGAAGGTGTAATTTAATTGTTTTAGGGGTTTGCTTAGGCCATCCTTGATGGATGTTGATATATTGATATCAACGTCAACAATATCTTTATCCCAAAATAGTTGGGTTGGTAATATATGAACCCAAATGAAAATATTGAGAGAAAAATTTGAAAAAAATTATGTTTTGTATATAATGTTTTTAGTGTTTTGTTTCAATATTAGATTTATTTACTGTTGAACTTTGCAATTAAACCAGATTTGTATCAACATAAATTTAGGAGCACAATATGTCCACTCTTTTCCCTCTTCATTTCAATTTAATTGGAAATATAAGTTTTTGGTTTCACTAGGAATCCTCTTTTTTGTTTTGGCAGAAGGTTAAAATCCGTAGAAGAAATCTTGCTGATTAATATTGAACCTGGTTGGAGGAATGGCACAGAAATCATTTTTTCTGGGAGAGGCAACCAAAAACCAGGAGCTGCTCCAGGTGATCTAATTTTTGTGTTGGAGGAGAAACCACATGCTTTTTTCAAGAGGGAAGGGAATGACTTGGTAGTGATCCACAAGATATCACTTCTAGATGCTCTCATAGGAAAGACTCTCCACATACCAACGTTGGATGGAAGAGATCTCACAATCCAAGTGACTGATATTGTGAAACCAGGTTATCAGCTGGTGATCCCAAATGAAGGTATGCCAATTCCAAAGGAACCTAGCAGGAAAGGAAACCTCAGAATCAAGTTTGATGTTATATTTCCAACAAGGCTGACTACGCAACAGAAGTATGATCTAAGAAGTATTCTGAGTGATGCTGATAACTAAACAATTATTTTTAGTCTAATGGCTGTAGCTCTCCATTAATCCTCTTTAACATGAAAGATTACACTACAACATCAATAACTATATAACATGTGATTTCACTATTGGATGTGAAATTTGTACATAATACAGATAAACCAAGCTTAGTTGCTACCTTATCTGCAGCATGATGTAGCTTTGGAGACAAGCGTTTATCTGTAGTATACATTTTTACTCTGCTGTTCTTGAAGAATGGAAAAAGAAAAAAAGAAATGAAACGGTGATTATCAGTGCATTGAATGGTTTCTGTTAAATAGAGGTGTCTTGTGTATTGTGATGTGTTTGTCTTGAAATTGATTAATCTCGAGATATTTCCCCTTAAGTCAGTATAACGCCCCGTCTGCCGCCGGTTAATTAACATTCATATGATAGTAAGCGCAACATGCTCAACTTAATTAACGCGGAAGCTAACTGAATAAATTTTCTCTTTTTCCTTATGTATTGCAAACATTTTCACTTCCATGGCCAAAATAAAACGGACAGCATTTCCTATGTATTTTGGACCACTGGGGATAAATCTCATCATGATAATCTTAACCTGATTGACACTTTACTATAATCTAGACATAAACCATATTACCCAGCCATCCATGGCATAGGTTATCCCTTACATAACAGGTCTCAAAATAATATCCATAGAGTTACTTACATGATTACATCAACCAACCAAAAGAGATATAATCAGATAAGTAACCTAGACATATACAGACGTAACTAACGAAATAGGTAAACTATCAACATGACATAAACATCTCCTATGCTCTCAAAATAATGGCATGACATATAGATAATATCCAAAATAAAACCATACCAAATACGTATCAGCATAACAAGCTAAACCTAACTATCAGGTCAGGTAATATCTCTCGTCTGGCTTC
Organism: Gastrolobium bilobum; assembly: GCF_033153095.1. Classification (NCBI taxonomy): domain Eukaryota; kingdom Viridiplantae; phylum Streptophyta; class Magnoliopsida; order Fabales; family Fabaceae; genus Gastrolobium; species Gastrolobium bilobum. Next base: position 78,324 of record NW_026895605.1, on the reverse strand, counting down.
TTGTCACGCTATGCCTCAGCACCATCAGCTCCTGTAACTGAAATGTTAATCCCCATATGCAGGATGAGATAATATAATTACCTCAGTAAGCTAGGGACCCTTGGATGGCTCCTCTACCCCTAAGCTCACTTCTGGTATAAACAAAATATAAAAATCCATGGATGCATCAGAATATGTATGACAATGCAGTGTGCAATAATATAATCATACTGGATACTAACACGAGACTTTTCAGTGTGCTTTTTTCTCACTCGCACACTTCCTGGGAAAACTTCTCAGGAGGTCACCCATCCCAGAATTGCTCCAAGTCAAGCACGCTTAACTATGAAGTTCTTCCATTCCGGACTACCGAAAAGAAGATGTAACTTGTTAGTATAGGTAGTACCAATTAATTCTTATAAGCTATCCCAAATTGTGCAGTCTCATACCTGCAAAGTCTTTGGAATCCCTCTCTTTTGGGTGTCGTTTCGATTCATTCATGCATGTAACCCCCCACTGGAAGCCTGTCAGAAGCCGCTCCTTGTCCGTGCCTCTTTGCACCGGCAATCACTGCCCGCCCTCGCCAGTGCTTGGGATGTTACAGAAACACCGTCTTGCAACATATTGTATGAGGAAACATCGTCTCATACTATGCATAAGGAAACACTTTCTTATGCCTCACACAAGGAAACACTGTCTTGTGTGGCACACAAACATACATACATATACATGCAACATATAACAAATTATTTTCAACATACCATATCAAACTATCACCCTCCCTCGCAGTTTAGTGAAACAAACGGGGGATTAATCCCAAGGACCGAAAGCTTACCTGGAATAGCTCTTTTTTCTAGCCTCTTCCAAGTGAAAAGTCCACAAGCCAACAAAATACTCAACAATTGACCAACACACCTATCCATTGTGAAGTTATCACAATTAAACATATATCCATTTCATATAAGTTTCATATCAAACCTTTGTTTGATACTTACCTCAATCTCAAATAAACAAGAGCCTTGCTCAATGTCCATATCTTGCTCTAGTCCATGCTCTTGCTTCATAAGTCCATTTGGTCTCACACTATAACCAATGAATACATTTACGGTATTGTTCATCTCTACAATACTATTCACGTATACGTCACTATTCACATATACGACAATATTCAAAAATACGGTATCTTAAATTTTTCAAATATATTTTCACTGTTAAAATCTCTATCTAAACATTTTTCAGTCTCAATCAAGCTCTAACGTGCTCAATCAAGCTCTAACGTGCTCAATCAAGCTAAACTTTTAAAATGAAAATCTAAATTCAATCTTCCTTAAAACTCAAAGAAAACTAGGATTTCTTAATATAAACTTACTTAGAATGAAGCGAGAAGCTTACTTCAAGTTTCTATGGCCTCAAGCTCCATCAAAACCCTTATTTTCCATGAAATTCGAAATCTTAGAGGAGGAAGAACTCTCTTTACAGTGAATCCCATCCAAGAATATTGGTACCAATGGATTCCTCTCGAAATTTTTTACAAGTTTAACTTTGGAACGGAGTGATTTAGAGGTCCTTAGCTCTCTCTACGAATTTTAGAAGATTTTCCATCAAAATCCCTCTTTTCATGTTTTTCTCCTCTGTGGATTCAATCCATGGAAGAGAAGGGAATAGTAACGTTTTTTAAAACTTTTTAACTTACATAAGGAAAGTGAAATTCAACTAAGTAAAAATTTATCTATCTAGTCATCTCCATTCATTACTAAATTTTACTCAATGGACTAGAATATTTTTCTAGTCATCTTTCTAACTTTACTTTTACTTTTTGGGTAACTTTATTTATCCGTATTTTTACCTCTTAACTATCATTTTAACTCTTTCTTCACCAGACGTGACTTTATTTCTTTTTCTTCTACTTTCTTTATAATTATTCTTCAATATTAAATCCACAACTACATAGGAGGGTTATTATAGTTAGAATCTGTCGTTTATCAAAGTCCAATGTTTTGGTCCGGTCATCTCTCTTTTAGTTTTTGTCTTCCGGTTTATAAAACCTTTTCATCAGCTATTCAAGTGTGATGAGTCTCACATTGGTTGATAATGGGCTAAGTGAAGTCGGAAGGACCCATAAACCAATGTCTTAAGGTTTTGAATTTTGATGTGGTGTCGGACCAACTTAGTATGATTAGCCTAGCTTAACCCATTAATCGTGGTCCCTGCCAAGGACCGCCATCGGGAACCGCATGACAATTTCAAGATTTGTTTTTCTCTTCTTCTTTTTCTTGTAAAAGAGAACTATGTTGATTGGCCAATAATAATATTGTCGAGTTGTTGAAGATTTTGATGAGCAGAGTCAAATAACACTAAAGAATCCAGTAATATTGATAGTTGTTGGTCAATGCCATTTTGTTACATATCGAACTTGTAATGGTAAAGAATGACACCTATTTTTCTCTTGTTTGTGGTGAAAATGATGACACCAACTTATTGCCTTGTGAGTTTTTGGTATTTTCTTGTTCCTTTGTAATGGTCAAGGTAGAATGTGCTGCGAAGCCTTTCAGATTTTATTACTGTGCATGATCACACATTTATTTTCTGTGTTTTTCAATCATCCTTTGTAGCTCATCTTTTCTTACCCCCGTCACTTTATCAGCGACTTTGCCTTTCTTAATGAGTATGAAAGTTGGCAATGCCTGCACCTGGAATGCTTCAGACACTTCCTGTTGCCATTTATACCGTCAATACAAATCAGTTCTCAGTTGGTGGAAATCATTTGTCACTCAAAAACAATAGCATTTATATATATGAGTGTTGCTTTTACAATAACGAGTAAATTAGTTAAAGTGAAGGGGAAAAAGTGACATACCATTAACTCTTCCACATCAATCTTGATGAACTCAACATCTGTGTATTTTGCAGTAAACTCTTGAATAACTGGGTCCATGAGTTTGCAAGGTCCGCACCATGTAGCTGTGAAATCAATCACCATCTATAGCAAAGAAAGACTGTATCAGGAAAACCAATTTTACTAGTGGATAATGATTATAGTTAAAGATAGCTTCAATCATACCAGCTTGTCAGTTTTTTTGTTGGCATTAAAATGAGCATTCCATTTAGCAGTGGAATGGAAGGTAAGGATGTGGGATGGCTCTGAAGATCTATCAACATACACAAAATTAAGTAAGTTGGCTCCCATGTTGGTTCCTTCTTCTGGCCAAGAATGATAAACCAAAATTGATTTTGATGTATGAATAAGCAATGCGTTGCAAGAGTCTTGAGGTTTCTTAATTGGTTCAGATGATGGCAAATTGGCTGGGATATATATAGAGATTAACAAAGTAGAAGGAAACTACCATGTGATTTCTTCTAAAACGAATCAAATTCCTTCAAGTGGCCAGCTATAAAATTTATGAAGAGGAAAAACCAAAATGATAATAAAGAACGGTGTTTATTCCCCCTTGGCACTACATGACGTAAAAGCATGATTTGTATATCAGCAAACATCAGGAAGGCAAGGTGTGGATTGAACTCTTGCAGCATCTGAAGGTTCTGATGAAGCCTCTCTTATGAGCTGTTGCACAATTGGATAGGGAGCATCTACTTTATGATAACGCACGTACGGTCTCAATATAGTGCAGAAATAACTACAAAAATGAGAAACACTGAAACATAATTAAAATATGATAAACTAAAGACACAATGGTCCCGAATCTTTTTAACACCGCAACTTTGCCCAACAAAAGATTCACACACACACAAATAAATAAATAAATATATATATATATATATATATATATATATATATATATATATATATATGGGTTTAGTGAATATCAAGTGACTTGATGTAAATTAGGTCCAGTGCACTATATTCTCCCGCGAGAATATAGTGGACAAAAATTGTTGACTATGTTCTCCCGGAAGAACATCTGCCGAACATCATAGTAATGTTTTTACATTATATTCTCGCGGGAGAATATAGTCAAAATTCACTCACTGGACAGTCTAGTGACTGAATTTTGGATTTTTCGTGTATATATATATATATATATATATATATATATATATATAGGTTTTAATAGCTCTTTGTTGCTGCAGATCAGAAAATTTGTAGCAACACTTACTTCCACCATGATCCGGTTTAGTATCTTGAATTTTTTTTTTTAATTTCAAGATCCGGCTACGTATTTTAATATAAATATATTTGCTGCAAGTTTTTCCATCAGCAGTGATAGCAGAAATGAGGAACTCATATATATATATATATATATATATATATATATATATATTCCTTCTAGCACCAAATTGTGCTACCATTGATAGAACAAAACACCAAATTGTGCTACCATTGATAGAACAAAACGTCACCGTTGATTCCTATTTATATTCATATAGGTGAATAAAATATTGAAGTGATCAATGTTCTGAACTATAACGATTAGACAATACCATTCTAAACAAATTTGCTAAGTTCTCACTTGAACAAATTTGGGTAACATCAATGTCTTCTCTCTTTCGAAAATCACGTGTGAAATATGATTTGTACGTTCAGTCACTTTCGATATATTCTCTTCTTAGATGAGACTCTTGGATCCAATCTTAAATGTCATTCATAACATCAAAGGTTGTACACGAGTTAAAAGTAAGATTGTAAAAAAAAGGCATTTTGGGTGAGGTTCTTGCCTCAGGTGGTTTGCAATTCGATCTAAATGCAATCCAGAAGCTAGAGGATTGGACATGGACAAAGTGATGCAAATCACGACGAGCTAGGAGTTTAGATTTGTGATACGTTTTGAGCTCCATATCGATTGTCAAAGCTTTTCTTTAAAAATCTTTCTTTTAGTTATTAAAGCAATAATCATTAATTTTCATTTTTCTCGTTTTAAGAATTTTAAAAAAAAGTGATAATGATTGCAAAACTGTGTTGACATCTAAGATAAACTTTTTATCACAAATAATAAAAGGGGATTCGATCGGTCATATTGCAAGAGGTGGGGTGGGGTTTTCACATACACAAAATTTTGTGAGACCCGTCACTTTAATAAACAAAAAACAAAAAAAAAAGTTTGCACATTTTTCTATGGATAAGTGGCAGGATTGCTTTTGTTTCCTGCAACATTGTAGTTGCATTTCCCATAATAAAATCATGGGTTTTATAAGAGTTATGTTGTAGGAAAAGTGATTGTGTAATGTTATAGAGATTCGTTTTGCGTGCCTTAATTTTTTATTTATTTTTTTGTTTTAAAAAGTGTGGGCCCCACAAAATATTGTAAGAGTAGGAAAGTTTGTTGTGTTATGTTAAAGGATAGAATGAAAACCCTAAAATCATCATCACAACTTGAATATAATTTTGTTCTTGTTCTGGATGGGCTGGTTAGGCATATTTGGGCTTTTTCATTGGGTCGTGTGTTGAACCGAATCTATTATTTATTTCATATTATTGTTTTTCTCTATCACTATCTATGTTGCATCGATACGCGACACGAGACACGACACATTAATTCTAAAACATATTAAATTTCAACAAGTTAGGACATATTTTGATATTAAATAATATTTTTAATATGTATAATATAATTTATATTTAATACATATAACAGTTCATAATAAGTCATATAACCAATCAAATATTTAAATTCCATAACATAAATATAAAAGCAATTTTTTTTTCATAACTTGTTAATTTTTCATATCAAATTCCACAATAAAAAATATTTAATTTATAAATTAATTTTTTATGTTTAGTTAAAAAGATAAAATAAAATAAAATTTGGATTAAAAAAAATGTTGGAAAATATTAACCACATGTCGAATGCGTGTCGAAAAACGTATCAAAGTGTTGACCACGTGTTAAAAAAAATTGATCGTTTATCATAATGTGTTGGTGTGCAAAAGTGTCCGACACACATTTTTTCTAGAAAATATGCGTGTCTATTCTTATATCACTATCACATTCACATTGATCTATTTGACCATTCAAGGGAAACATTACTCTTCGTACTCTTTAGAAGTTTAAGACTCAAATCTATGCTCGTGATCACCAATAGAGTTGTTGTTCAAGTATTAATTAAATATTACGTTATTTCACTTAAAAGTTTAAGATGGACAATATACTTTTAAGATGGACAATATATATATATATGGGTGTAAATGGGTCAGGCTGGCCCAGCCCAGCCTACGGCCCGGCCTATATTGAGCCCAGCCCAGGCCCGGCCTTTCAGAAAAGTAGAGTAGGCTTAGGCTTATAAAAAAAAAAATTTAATAAATAGGCCATAGGCCAATTTTGTCAAGCCCGGCCTACAGCCTGCTTGTAGGCTGACCTATTTAATTTATTAAAATAAAATAATAAAATAATATTTATTTTATGTGGCAAAGACACAAAGTACCAAATATCAATATCTCTTACTTTTTGTGCTATTTTATTTTATGAAAAGAAAACTTGTCTAATGTCTCCAAATTTTACATGTTGTTGCAGCTTAATACCATGGAGCAATGGGTAGCTTGCTGGATTATGATGTTACTGATGAAGATCTTTCAATAATACTCTTCTTTCCCTTGTCTTGATGGTGGTTTAAAGATTTTTAGATGAATGACATTCTCTTGTAGACTTTATTTCAACAGCCAGTAATTGTATTTTTCTTATTTTTCCCATTTCTTTGACTCTATTCCTCTATGATATACATTCTAGAGCTGAGGTATTATGTTGACTCTTTCTTGTTTGTCATTTTTTCTTATGAGAAGTACTAGTGCATGCATGAATGGAACTTTCTTTGCTCTATACAATTATTTTTTTTGCTTAGTATATATAGTGGGAGGCCTACAAGGCCTGTAGGCCATGTCAGGCTTTCTCATTTTTGAAAATGGGTCGGGCTTGGCCTACAAATAAAGCCTTTAATAGGCCAGTAGACCAGATAAGCTGAATTTTTTTTTACGTAGGCTTGGGCCAGGATGGCCAAAGCCCAGCCCAGCCCAGCCCATTTACACCCCTATATATATATATATATATATATATATATATATATAACCAGTGGCGTAGCCACGTTGTCCATAGATGGGGCCTGGGCCCCTACTGATTTAAAAAAAATTATTATTATATATAATTTTATAATTAATTATTATTTGGCCCCTTCTAAAGTTAAAATTTGGCCCCATATATGCTCTCTCTCAGCTAATAGCCTAATACATTCTGAGTGAAGTTGGAAACCCTAACAGTATCTTCGTATTTGATTGCTGTTCTCTCAAAGTTAGAAACCCCAATGATATTTGCTCTTAAATTGGTGCTTTTTAATTTTGAAATTTTTCTAGTTTTCCCTGTGATTGATTTTATTTTGTGAAGATATGCTTGTTAGAGTGGAGTGGCTTTGAGTGTTTTGGTCTTTCATGTTTCCTTAAATATTTGAATCGTCTTTATGACTTTATACACTCTCTTGATAAATTATGAAATTATGCAACACCTCGATGGCTTTTTTCATAGCGACAAAGCCTATTGCATTTTATGTCGTTGCTCTTTAAAACAAAAATGTTATTTTCCTTTTTTTTTCTCACAATAACTATTTGGGAAAAATGTTTATGCTATTAAATGACATAACTTATATCCTTTCACTCTCATAAAGAGGTGAGACCCACACCTTTATTTTTTTTGTCAACTCTCTCTCCTCCTTTATCTATCTCTTTTTCTCTTTTAAAATGACACAACTTTATATCTTTTAAAATGACACACACTTTACCCTAACTATTTTATAACTAATTAGGAAATTGCAAGCAATTACTTAATACTTATACATGCAGTTGTATAAATTAATTCATGATAGCTTAGTGACTTACAACACCTTTATTTTAATATCAAGGAAAAGTAAAAAATGTGAATTCTAAAGATATATGCAACTTGGTATTGGTTTATGATTCTCAAAGACCAGTGTAGGGATCCCTCGTATAAGAAATAAATAAATAATAACTTTCATCTCAAAGACCATTGCTTATTATGCTGTGGGAAAAGTGTGATTCTTTTGTTTGGAATGCTTGCCGGAAAGGTTAGTGTTTTTTATATGTTTGTTTTGATATATAATAATTGGCTTTTATTTATTTGGATTTTCAATGTTATGTGACATTATTTAGTAAATAATTTAGATAAATATGCTAGAATTCATGGTAAATTTTTTTCCTAATAGATTTGTGTAATTACGATAAATGTTTTGATAATTTAATGTGTTAAATTTTTTAACCCCAGCTAAATGACATCTTGGCTCCGCCACTGTATATAACCGTTTCAATCATGTTCAAGTTGCAATGTATAATAATTTGAAAATAATTTAGAGGAGAAGTCATTAGAAATAGTTTAATCAAACCACCAAGGACGTGGACAAATAGACATTGAGTTATTCGAACTTAATAAGGAATCTCTACTTCAAATATCATTATGGAAGTAAATAACATTGTTTTTCCTTTTGGTTACACACAAATACTTTGCACGCCAAAAGCATATGACACCAACATGTTAACGTGGTATGACACGAGATAGATATTGAATAAATTCTCCTTATTCCCGTTCCCTTATAATGGTCGATAGCCTTGGCCACTATTGCAAGATCACACACTCAGTTTTGATGCTTCTCAATCAGCTTTTGCAGTTCTTCCTTTCTTGCTCCCACCACCTTGTCAACAACTTTTCCTTTCTTCATCAATATGAATGTTGGCATTGCCTGCACCTGGAATTCTTGAGTGACCCCCTGTTTACAATTAAAGTTTTGTACCAAATCAGTCCCTGATATGATCCACTGACTTTGAGTATTTATGGAATACAGAACAAAAAATGTAATTAAATGCATGTACAATGTCTCTTACATTAAGAGACATATGAGTAATTGTGAAGGGAAATAAATGAGTAATATACCATTAACTCATCCACATCAATCTTGATGAACTCAACTTCTGTGTATTTTGCTGCAAACTCTTGGATAATTGGGTCCATGTATTTGCAAGGTCCACACCATGTAGCCGTGAAATCGATCACCATCTTTAGCCAAAAAAAAGAAAAAAGAAAAAGAAAAAGGACAATCTTATGAGAGCTAAAAAAGAAAAAGAAAAGTGAAGGACTAATGATTATAAGTGCAAATAGCATACCAACTTGTTAGTTTCTTTGGAGGCATTAAGGTGAGCCTTCCATTTAGTAGTGGAATGGAAGGTGAGAATGTGAGATGACAGTGATGATGTATGAGCATACTCCATGTTGGATAAGTTGGCTCCCATCTTGCTTCTTTCTTTTGGGGACTGAGAAACCAAAATTTATCCCTACACTTTGAAGAGGTTTTGCTTCTAACTTGTTTGGATGAAAGCATTCTGCGGGAAAGCCTCATTTATAGTTGAGGTAAGAAAATATTAAATCATTGCTTTTAAAAACGTATAAGATTCTTTCTAACTGACATGCTATAGTAAGCAATCGAATAAACACTTAAATACTAAATTAGGCGGAGGTCAGATATCAGAGCACAAGAATACAGGCTTTATCAATCCATTACAGAGAATTAAATTAAGTGGTTTTCATAAATTAATGAAGTGTGTATATATATATACATGATATTTATTAAACATTTACAAACAATCAAACATGATGGCATAATCAAATTCAAACTCAGAACTATGCCATACTTCAGTACTCTCTATTAGTGAAAAAAATCCAAATGAATTGGATTTTGAAATGTGAACTGATCCAAACCGTACAAAAAAAAAACATAAGAAAAGTATTATCTCCTACTCAAACAATAAATAGGAGAGAAAAAAAAGTTGGAGGTGAGAGAAAAATATTCTTGTGAGACCCATTTGAAAAATGTGAGTGTAAGAGATAATATTTCTCTTAAGCAACATAAGGAAAATATTACCCAAAAAAAAAAACTACATTTTTTAAATTGATTCAGAAACTGAATCGTTTTATTTTAATCCGTGTTATTAAAATCGGACCGACCCGGGAACCGATAAACCGATCATATAACCGGTCCGGTTGAAGCAACGGACCGGCCATGCATCAGAACCGGTGCGACCCGGTCCGACCCAGTCGGTTTTCATAAAAACCGATGACCCGGTTGGTTACCCAGCCCGGTCTCAAAAAAAATAATAATGGACATATTTGAATATTTTTTTTCTTATTGACTTACATAAGTTATGTACCTACAACACTAATATTATCTCAATTATGTACTATGCAGAAAATTTTGAATTAATTTATAGTTAGCGATATCGTTTTCTGAATCTAAAGCCCCGTATCACGATCATTATATTTTTGTTTGATCTTTTATTGGATAATATTATGTGATTTATTATTTTTTATATTAAAATATTTGAAATTTTTATCATTTTTTTAGATATTTGAGTATGTTTATAATTTTTTAATATAAATTATAAAATTGCATATAATTACCGGGTCATGCGGTTGAACCAGTGACCCACTGGTTGAACCAATGACCCAGTACCTCAACTGGATTAATGATCAGACCGATTTTAATAATATTAATTTTAATTGGTTCAAAAATTAAACTATTTTTTCAAAATCAGTTCAGTTCAAGAACCAACTCACTTTACTAATTCAGTCTGGGCTAAAAACCGAATTGAATCAAGCCATATTTAATTTTGTGTCAGACCGAATAGAATTGTATCATATTTTTTCTAACCAATTTAAGAATCAAACTATTTTCTCTAAACCGATTCACTTTTTAATATCGGTTCATTTCGCATGATTTAGATGCGTATAAAATTTGGTGCAAAATGAGGTTCTGTGTTTTATGTGACGGTAAAGCTGTATAATCATAAATCTTCTCGTAAGTTAGACAATGAAATTCACCAAAAAGAAAAAGTAAGACGATGTAATCTGGCCCACAAAAAAAAATGGAAGCCCTTATTACCGAAAAGAACAATGTGTAGTTTAAAGAAAAAAAGGAAAGATAATACATTAGGGGAAAATGAATCGAATAAACTTTTTTCTTCCCCAAAATGAATTGAACTCGTGGACCTGTTCTCAAGTCCAATTCGAATGAGCTGTTACGCAAGTTTAATTGCGGCTTGCCCATAACCACAGGGTATCATCTTCTTTATGACAACGGTCTAAGTTCAACACTGAAGAGAAATTTGAGAAAAGAAAAGAACTAAAAAAAAAAAAAGCTGTGGATAGTGGACATAGACTTTCTTGTGTTTATGATGTTATATATTTACATCTCCCTAATTGCACCAATCTTTGATTTATATTCTGATTCTCCTATGCACAACCTAAAACCATTTACAGAAATAAAGGCCACTGTATATGATATGTTTCTGTATGCTTATTATATATAGGCAGTTATTAATTTGTTAGCCCCTGATCAGTTTTTCTAATTACTAGAAGAAATTAAAAAACAGAGAAGAATGTGTAAATAACTTTAGGATACACCACCTCAAAACATAACTCAAAGGGTGAGAGTGTCCAAGATCTTATAAAGACCACATTAGTTGCACATACAACCAATGTGGGACTATATATCTCAATACGCCCCCTCACACGAGAGTCCATTGGGCTTGAAGAGTGGAAGATGCAACAGACCCAGCCTACCTGTGCTAAGAAAGTCCACAAGAGAAAGTGGGGGACGGCGAGGCTCTGATACCATGTAAAGAACTTTGGAATACATCACCCCGAAAGCTAGCTCAACACGCCCCCTCACGCAAGAGCCATTTAGGCTAGAAGCGTGGAATTACACGGCCCTTTTTGTGCTTTTTATTTTAATTCCACTTTAAAGTGTGGGGGACGGTGAGGCTCTGATACCATGTAAAGAACCTTGCGATACACCACCCCAAAAGCTAGCTCAAAGGGTGAGAGTGCCCAAGGCCTTATAAAGGCCATATTAGTCGCTCATCCAATCAATGTAGGACTATATATCTCAACAGAATGAATTATATATATATTTTTGAAAGAAAAGAAGAAGAAGAAAGCTTCAATTGATTACGAAGACTTTAGGATGTGCTTAAAGGCCGATTTTGTCGGGAGAATATATCCTAAAATATAGGGTTATATTTATATCATGTTATAGAAAAATAATTGTCACATATTATAAAAATAAAATTACAAGTGGAAACCACAAATAAAAAGAGAAAAATAAATAAATGTGAGATACACCTCTACTTTATGTATGTGTACAGGAAACTTATTTATCTTATGCAACATATAAGATAAATAAATATAAGAGTAAACACCTTTTTTTTTTTTTTTTATAACAGTAAACACATTTTTTGGTCTCTAACAAAAAATACGGTCCCCACTTTAGTCCCTTACAAAAATAAATTAATCAGTTAGTCCTTAACAAATTTAAAGTGGACCCATTTTAGTCCTTTTGAGGGACTAACATGAGTTTTTTTTTGAATTTGTGAGGGACCACAATTTCAACTAAATGGGTCCACTTTAAATTTGTTAGGAACTAACTGACTAATTTATTTTTATAAAGGACTAAAGTGAGAACCGTATTTTTTGTTAGAAACCAAAAAAGATATTTACTCTAAATATAACTCATTTACGAGTAGCCAAGTTTTGTATGTGGCTCCAAAGAAACTTCCACTTTCTTTTAATCAATATCTTTTTTTTATAAATATTTTTCCCTTTGCTTCTTCGAGAAGATCTTAATGATGGGTGTGGAATTTATCTACATTAATAAATTTTTAACTTTTGAGCGACTTTTATATATCACAGTATCTCCTTTAGTATTTTTAAGAAGCAAAATTAATTCAAAGAATATAAAGTGGCTCAAAATTTTAATATACTTTCACTTTATTTATTATCAAATTAAATAAATAAATGAAAATTAATAAATATTATTGGTCTCGTGTAAAATTAATAAGTACCAAAAAAAATTCGAAATAGAACATGAAGGTATGAAATATAAATTTATTATTAGTATTTAAATTGTAAAAATTATTTATATATTCTAAGTAACGTTCGGAATAAGGTGTAGTGGTGCTTGATTTCTGAAGAATTTCCTTCTACCCATTTTGTTATAGTAAATTACTAAACTTTATAAGAAGTAATTGGAAATATCAAAGTAGATTTGCCATGTTATGGCCCATGTGAATTACGGTTTATAATTACTCATAGATGAACACAATAATTGTACATCCAACTTAATTCCTTTTTTCGTCTAACTCATCACAAATTGTTATTCATTTAGCAACCTGAAAACATTATTTTATTACAAACATAAAATATGATTCAAACTAAGAGAATAGAAATTATGATTGGCAAGTGAAGATGCATAAATGTAAATAAAACAGATTTATTGTCAAAACACCAAATTGAGTGAGAGTGAATCCTCTCGTATGTAAAGTTCACATAATCTGTTTTTTTTTTTTTTTCAACTCCACACACACAACCGTTTGTTTGGGTAAAGGATTCAAATCCTAGCTCAAGTAAATTTTTAAAAAATCTTTGGGGGCTAGAGGAATCGTCTTTCTTTTCGATGGGAGATTAGTCTCATCCTTCTTCTGGTGACAAAGTTCAATGCACCATCTGTTCTAATGAGGAAGTAGTCTTTCGGGTTGTATTATGAAGACAAAGTGACTGGAGGAGGTTGAATAGAGATATCTCCAGGTTCATACAAAAAAAAAACTAATAATATTAATAGTAACTAAAAATACAAGATTAAATTTAACTAATGGAAAGAGAGGAAAACAAAAATGAAACCCCATTTAGTTTTCACGAGTGAATCTTACGCGCTTGACCTCTTTTCTCTCTGAAAAACAAAAGAAGTTTCTGATTGCTATGGTTGAATCACGCTCGGCGTCGACGGAGGAGGAAGATAATCTGAATCGAAGTATAAAGAAACCCAAAGGCATAGCGATCCTTAATGATCTGATGGATGATCGGATACAGGGAGGAGATCTGGATGTTCCAGAGATGCATGCTAAGGGAAAGGAAGATCTGGTGGGGAAAGCTCACTCCCCTGAGAAAATGCTAAAGGATGAAGGAGAACCTCAGTCTGGTGGATCTTCAGGGAAATCTGGTCGAATTATCTCTTATAGAGATAAGTTACTGAGGCTTAATGGTGCTGAAGGTATGTCGGATAGTGAAGAAGACTGGATGGCTATACAACGTAGGGAGGAAGATGAGGAGGATATGTTGGAGGATGTAGTTGGAGATGGGGAAGACGATCCACTATGCCCGTCCTTAAAATTCTCGAGGAGCCAGCATAAAGAGGCCTGCAAACAGTGGAGAAAGGCGTTGATTATTAAGTTGCTGGGGAAACGGATGGGGGCTCGATTTCTAATGACTCGATTGTTGAGAATGTGGAACTTGGTGGGTACATTTGAGGTGATTGATGTGGATAATGGTTACTTGGTGATCAGATTTCAGGAGGATGGTGACTACATTCATGTGCTTCATGATGGTCCATGGATCATTGTTGATCACTACTTAACTGTGCAGCGTTGGAGACCATTCTTTGATCCGTATGATGATCATTTGAAGCGTCTGGCAGTTTGGATCCGAATTCCAGGTCTCCCTTTGGAGTTTTATACCACACAGTATCTCTGGTTAATTGGAAGCATGTTTGGGAGAACACTTAAGATAGATAAGAACTCATTGAGAAGGAATGAGCTTGGAGATGGGGATATTACTGAACGAGGCAGGTTTGCTAGGATCTGTGTAGAAGTTGACCTTCGAAAAAGTTTCTTATCTAAGTTTAAGATTGGTGAAAAGGTTATGCATGTGGGGTATGAAGGTTTGCATATGATATGCTTTGGTTGTGGTATGTATGGGCATAGAAAGGACTTATGTCCTAGTATTGGTGGACAGAAGATTAGTTCTGAAGCTGATGGTACTGATTCTAAGAATCAGGTTATGGAGGTGAAGGAAAAAGCTGTAGTTAATAACAAGGAAGAAGAGGCCTTTGGATCTTGGATGGTTGTCCAGAAGCCAGGGAGAGGAAGGAAGATGAGAGCATCTCCGGTTAACCAATCAACTATTAAAGAAGATATTCAGAAGCTGAAGGCACAGAATGCTACTGGTGGAGATGGTGAAACTGTTGGGGAAGTTATGGCTACAGATAGCCTAACTGAGGAAGTTATTCCTGAATTGGTTTTACCAACAGGTGACAAGAAGGATGTTATTCCTATTAGAGTTGAAGGAGGAGGGGGGTAATGAAAGGAGAGCCAAAGGATCACATCTTAGTGTCTCTTCTTCAGGAGTTGAAAAACAGAAAAAAAAAGTGGTCTAAAAGCTGGCTTTTTAAAGGGAGGTTCTGTGGGGTTTAGTGGAGTACAAAAACATAAATCCTCTTCTAAAGGTCCTACAGTTAGACATTTATCCTCTGAGAACCAGCCTCCCAATTCTTCGAGTGTGGGAGTACAGAAGTTGCCTTCTAGGAGTAAGAATGTAGAAGGGGGTGCTGCAACCTTCTCAGGATCCGAATAGCTTAGCCTTTGGCAAAGTCAAAGGGGATGATATTACAAGCATGATGAAGTCTGGAGGTCATAATCCGAATGGGTTTGAAGCTAATCAAGGTAATACTGGCCTAGGAGAGGCAAGGAGCTTTGCTGTACCTTGATGGGTCTTTCTTTGTTGGTTAAGGTACTGGGTACTTTTTTATTGTTTATGTTTATGAATATTTGTTCATGGAATTGTAGAAGAGTAGGGAAAAAAGAATTCCCTGCCCTGATTAGAGATATGAAATATAGATTTAAAATAAAGGTTTTGGCATTACTGGAAACTAAAATTCAGGGTGCTAGAGGAGATGTTATTATTAGGAAACTTGGTTTTTCAAAAAAATTTAAGCAGGAGACTGTGGGTTTTTCTGGTGGTGTTTGGATTCTTTGGGATGACAGGGATGTCGAGGTGGAGATAATCAAATCCCACCATCAATATGTCCATACTAGGATTCATTATGTTGAAGATAAAAGGATGGAAGTAGCTACCTTTGTGTATGGTAGCCCGAGGAGGGTAGAGAGATTACAGCTTTGGGAAGAGTTGCTGGTTATTGCTGATTCTGTGGTGGGACCTTGGGTTCTGGTTGGGGACTTCAATTCTGTCCTTAGGCAGTATGAGAAGGTTGGGGGTCTTGATGTGTGTTGGAGGAGCATCCAGGATATGCAGGAATGTCTTGAGAAGTGTAGAGTTTTTGATGTTGGGTTTAAGGGACCTAGCTACACTTGGAGGAGGGGTAAATTAGAAGAGAGGATTGATAGAGCTTGTGCCAATGAAGCTTGGAATGTGGCTTGGCCTAATAGAGTTATAGCTCATTTACCCTTTTTTAATTCTGATCACAGGCCAATCCTTATTAGCAATTTCCAAGCTTGTCAGGAGGTTAAGGGGGATAAACAGTTCAAATTCCTAGCTGCTTGGACTGAGGCCAGAAGTGAGTTTGAAACTGCTGCATCAAAATGGCATCAAGAGGTCTTTAATGAAGGGATGAGACAGAAACATAGGATTTATGCCAGGATTCAGGGGTTGGACTTAAAGTTAGAAGCTGGTCCGGACAGAGAGCTTGAAAAACTGCAAAGAGATCTTTGGAAGGAATTGGAAACTATATTGCTAAGAGAAGAATTGAACTGGTTCCAGAGATCCAGAGTTAATTGGCTGAAATTTGGTGATAGGAATTCGAGATTCTTTCACTCTTCTACAATTGCTAGAAGAAGAAGGAATAAGGTACTTGCCATTAAAAATGACCTTGGAGAATGGACAGCTGATACTAAGGAGTTGGTTGAGACAGCTGTGCAGTATTTTGAGAGACTATTTTTGGAAGAAGATGATTCACAGGAATAGTTTCCTATTAAAGGTGTTTTCCCTAAAATCGAGGACCAGTTGCTGTCAAATCTAGCTAAAACTCCTGATGAGGTGGAGATTAAGAGCATTGTGTTCAAAATGGGGAGATTTAAAGCACCTGGCCCAGATGGTCTTAATGCAGCTTTTTTTCAAACTCAGTGGCATATTGTTGGCAAATCGGTTTGTGAGCTAATCAGAGGTATTTTTGATGATCCTAGGAAGACTCAACTGGTTAACCAAACTCATTTGTGTTTAATCCCAAAGGTTGAGAATCCTGAGTGCATGAAGGATTTTAGACCCATTAGTTTATGTAATGTGTCTTACAAGATAGTCACCAAGGTAATTGCTCACAGACTTAGAGATTTGATGCCAAACTGGGTTTCTCCAAATCAGAACTCATTTATCAAAGGGAGACATAGTGCTGATAATATTTTGATAGCTCAAGAGCTCATCCATTCAATGAAGAATAAGAAAGGGAAGCAAGGATGGATGATGATCAAAGTTGACCTTGAGAAAGCCTATGATAGGCTGAGTTGGTCCTTTATACATGATACTTTGTCTGAATTGGGTTTACCTGCCAAGCTAATTTCTCTTATTGACAGTTGTGTTGGGACCAGTGAGCTAAACATGCTATGGAATGGGCAGCCCACTAGATATTTCAAACCTTCCCGTGGAGTAAGACAAGGGGATCCCCTATCTCCATACTTATTTGTCTTATGTGTAGAAAGGCTAGCTCACCTTATTCAAGTAGCTGCTGATGTTAAAGCTTGGAAGCCAATTGTCCTTAGGAAAGGAGGTTCTCCCTTATCTCACTTATTCTTTGCTGACGATATCATCTTGTGTGCTGAAGCTTCCTTGGATCAGGCTCAAATCATCAATCAAGTTTTTAGATTGTTTGCTTTGAGTTCAGGGCAGAAAATTAATCTTGAGAAGACTAGAGTTTTCTTTTCAAAAAATGTCCAGTATGGTAGAGTCAAGGAGATCAGTGACTGTTTAGGGATTAGCAGCACCCTTAACCTGGGAAAGTACTTGGGAGTGTTTCTAAACCATTCCAGAGCCAGCAAAAAATCCTTTGAGCATATTCTGGAGAGAGTCAAACAGAGAATGAATGCTTGGAGTGCTAGATCACTGTCTCTAGCTGGGAGGCTCACATTGGCCAAATCAGTGTTGTTTGCTATGCCTACCTATGCTATGCAAACAGCCTGGTTGCCCAAATCAGTTTGTGAGGAGATAGAGAAACATAACCGTGGCTTCAGTTGGGATGTTGTCCAACAAGAACTCTCTGGGATCAAGGGTTCTGAGAAATAAATACAAGATTGAGGATTGTATTATGCCTCATATTCCTAAGAGTGCCAATGTTAGTAATCTGTGGAGAGGTATAAGCTCATCCTGGAATCAGATTATGTCAGGAACTGGAATTATGTTGGGAAATGGTAAGCTAACTAGTTTCTGGTTGGATTGGTGGGTGCCTGAAGTTGGTCAGCTTATTGATAAAGCCACTAATACCATCCCTGAAGATGCTAAAGGTTGGAAGGTTGCTTGCTGTGTTAGGCCAGATGGTGAGTGGGATTGGGGTAAATTTAGTATGTTCCTCCCTGAGGAGGTTTGTGAAGCCATAGCTAAGTTGGAGTGTCCCAAGGAGGGAGATGAGGAGGATAGGATATACTGGAAGCCTTCTAGCAATGGCTTGTTTTCTGTTAAGTCTGCTTACCAATTTATCAGGATGGATAATCCTGGTTTGCAGCAACATGATAGTCAGTGGGATCTTGCTTGGAAGTGGAAGGGACCAGAGAGAGTGAAACATTTTTTATGGTTGTTGATTGGGGACAAACTGTTAACCAATGAGCAAAGAAGAAGAAGGCATATGGGAGATGAAGCTAACTGTCCTAGATGCATGCTTTTTTGTGAGGATTGTTGCCATGTGATGAGGGATTGTGGTTGGGCTAAACAGGTGTGGATGTTGTTAATTGATAAAAGAATCTCTATTTCTTTCTTTTCTGGTGATATGCTGGATTGGCTTCAATTTAACTTGGGAGGAGGGAAGAAGGATAATCAGGACCAGTTTTGGAAGCTCACATTTGGAGTGACTTGTTGGATGATTTGGCAAGCTAGGAATAATCTGGTGTTTAGAAATGAAAACTGCTCTCCTGAGAATTTATGTCAAAAGATAAGGACCTTTGTGCAGAATGTAGTTCATGCTGAAACTGTTCTGGATACTGCAGCTATTCGTGTGGCTGCTAAGGATGAAAGCAGGGTTCTGTGGGGACCTCCTCAAAAGGGCTGGATAAAAATCAATTCTGATGGGTCCTGTTCATTGGATGGGTACAAATCTGGATGTGGAGGTGTGTTAAGGGATAGTGATGGCAGATGGCTGATGGGTTTTATAAAGAAAATTGGGCAAGGAAATCCCTTAAAGGCTGAGTTATGGGGTATGCAACTAGGGTTACAAGTGGCTTGGGAGCATGGTTTCAGAAAAATTCATTTGGAAGGGGACTCTGCGGAAGCAATTCAATTGGTTCAAGGTGTTTGTCTGCTGGATCACCCTTTTGGCCATCTGGTGCATAAAATCAAGGAGTTCATTGACAAGCAGTGGAGTGTTGTACTGACTCATACAAATAGGAAAGGAAATGAAGTGGCGAATTTCTTGGCCTCAATAGTAGACCATAATTCTTGGGAATTGGTTATTCTACCTAATATTCCTATATGTTGTTTTAGTTTTGTTGAGAAGGATCTGATGGGAATTGCTAGTCTTTCCACTGATCCTTAGGTAGCTGGTTTTCTGGTTTTTTTTTGTTATTCCCTAATATCCAAAAAAAAAATTTAACTAATGGAATCGCCTAGATGCAGCTGCCCCTTGAATTAAAAAAAAAAAAATTTATCGTAGTACATGCATAAGCATCGTTGCAACAATAAAAATAGTGTAGAGTAGCCCAGAAACGTGAAAATCAGGAAACATAACGTATCCTTAAATGGGGTCTTAGCAAGAAAAAAAATTGGGATAGAATGACATGTAAAGAATCATTTATCCCAAAAGTTTAGGTTGTTTGGTGAGATTATATTAATAATTTGCATTTATCTAATATTATCCTTTTACACGAGAGTTCATTGGACTTGAAAGATATAATGCATCAAGCCAACCTACCTGAACTAACAAATTTCATGATATTTAATTATTTTTATTAATATAATATATATAGGCGATGAATATCGAACTCATGACTAGGATGTGCAAAATAACCAAAAACTTGAATCAAACTGTGAACTGAACTGAATTGCACTTAAAACAATTGATTTTTAAAAATCAGTTCATGAACCGAATTGATTTTTAAAGAACTAGTTCATAAACCAAATCGTTTTCAAACCGAACTGAATCGAAATGGTTTTTATTACTTTATTTCTTTAATTTTTTAATTGTTCTTTTCTTTTCTTTTCGTTTTTTTGAAAATAGGATCGACCCGAATCGATTGCAAACCAAACCGAACCGTTTTCAATCGAACTGAACTGGTTTTGAAGCAAACCGAACTGTTTAAATCAATTCAGTTCGATTTTTCATAAAATACAATTCAATTTAACCGATGCTTACCCTTACTCATTATCACTTTGTCACACCGACTCTCATTCCATGTATTATTTCGTCCAAAAACTTATGATGCTTGTATTTCTCTAACAGTATCCTTAGAGCCATGGCAGTCTGATATATTGTATTGGGCTTTTTTCCCTCTTTTAGTGTCTAACTACAGCCAGCGTAAAAAATTGTATTACAATGCCACTAGAATTAGGTGTAAGGAGGAGTTGAGATAGTTTGTAAGATGTCACATTATGTATCCTCATTGCAAGAATAAGTAAATTATAAATCACATTTGGTCATACATTAATTAAACATAGAAGATTGATTAAAACTTAATATCCAACTTTGTAGGGATTAAAATAGTAGTTTCACCTTCGAACACACACAGGCATGCCCATGGCAGACAGCATCACCAATTTAGCATATAATTGGTCTTATTTTCTCTATAGCACTTGGTATATATATATATATATATATATATATATATATATATATATATATATACAAAGTCATATTGACTTTATTACAGTGCAAGATAATCAGTGCACACTCAATTCCTGCGTTTCTCAATCAGCTTCTGCAGCTCCTCCTTTTTTGCTCCCACTACCTTTTCAACTACATTGCCTTTCTTAATTAGTACAAATGTTGGCATTGCTTGCACCTGGAATGCCTTGGCCACCTCCTGTTTCAATTTGTACATTTTTATCAAAATGTTTCTGTTATAAGGAAAATGTTGCACATAAATAACTAAAGATCAAGGTTATTATGAAAGGAAACTCTGCCCCATACCATTAACTCATCTACATCAATCTTAATGAACTCGACCTCTGTGTATTTGGCTGCAAATTCTTTGATAATTGGGTCCATGTATTTGCAAGGTCCACACCATGCAGCCGTGAAGTCGATTACCATCTTTAACAAATTAAGAAAGACATTTAATGACCTCATGAAGACCCAGAATTTCAGCAATTAATATATAATGATAATAATACTGAAGTCATAGCTCAATTATATCAAACTTACCAGCTTGTTTGTTTCTTTGGAGGCATCAAAGTGAGCCTTCCATTTAGCAATAGATTGGAAGGTGAGGATCGGGGATGATTTTGAGGGTCTATTAACATACTCTAAGTTGGATAAGTTGGCTCCCATAATGTGTGGCTTCCTTTTGGAGAATGAAAAACCAGAATTGATCTGAGGCTGTGTGGGATTTGATATTATGTGTGAATTTTTGGTTTTAACTGGTTAGGTTGGAAACATTTAGGCCTTATATAGAGTAAAAAAAGTATATATAGTGGGAAAATCAGTATCATATTCTAAAGAAACACATGCCAGACAAAAAAAAAAGGAAAAAAAAACGCATCAGATTCATAAAAGTTACGAGCTATATTCACTGGCCCCTAGAGCTGATTTAATCAGATTTTGGAGCATAATTACCTGTTCAGAACAAAACATTTATTTCAGCATTAGTTTGATCGTATATCAGTTCTCATCTTTTGCAAATATAGAAAAATTGTCGAAAATCAATCTTACCATTTTGAGAACCTAGGTTGTTTTCTTGTTTTTTCTTTATTTTTTCAGATGAAAACGTGACCACACATACACTTAATTCTCATCTTTTGCCAATATAGAAAAATTGTCGAAAATCAATCTTACCATTTTGAGAATCCAGATTATTTTTTTTTGTTTTTTCTTTATTTTTTCAGATGAAAGCGCGTGCACACAGAGATCAGAGGGGTGTTTTCACTTATTTAAACAAGAATAATCCCCTTTGTGGGGTAGAGCGTCAAGATTTTTGTTACGGCCTCGAATTGCTTTGTCTAAGATTCAAATCAGATAATTTTGTTAAAAACTCGATTTATCACTACGAATTATTGAGTACAGCTTGCTTACCAGCGGTTGACCATTTTATATTTAAGCTATATTCTCAATCTTGATTGCGGATCATATTTATTTCTAACTATTATAATTTACTAGATATGTGAATCGTTGCAATCAATGGCAAAGATTTAGTATAAATTTATTATTCTCACACTATAGTGTAAAAATAACATATATATATATATATATATATATATAGGAAAAATGTTTCTGCAGTTAATGCAAATAAGTTATTTGCATTTATTTCCAAAATGATATCGTTTTGGTATTGAAATCTTAAAAAATTATAAATATAAATACTATTATAACCCTGAAATAAATTAAAATTACAAAAAATACAATAATTTCCGTCCAAAATGACGTCGTATTGGACTTACTGCAAACAACGACGGGTGTATAGTTATGATTCCCCATATTTAATGCTTTCATACTTTGTATGGTTGTGATTCCTCGCATTTAATGCTTTCAAGTATATATATGGCAAGTATTTGATTGTTGCACATACAACATCTTCAGAAATATAAGCAGCAACTGCAGAAATATAAACCATTATAAATATATACATATATATATATATATATATATATATATATATATATATATATATATAAGATAAGATCTTTTGACACCAAATCTTAATATTTGATTTCTCTTAATCTAACCGTTATAATTTATTAGAAATTAATAATTAATTAATATATATGATCCAATAAATTATAAATATTAGATTCACGAAATCAACTGTTAAAATTTGGTGTCAAAGGATCATGCTATACATGTATGTATATGGAGAGATCTTTTGACTCCAGTGTAAGACTTAGAAGTTTTATTTTTTATTTTAGTCATTGATTTTCGTCCATTTTACGGTTATAGTTTATTGAGTTATATCAATTAATTAATTATTAATTTCAAATAAATAATAATTGTTAGATGAATAAAAATCAATGGCTGAGATGAGAAATAAAACTTCTAAGTATTACACTGGACTCTATATATATATATATATATATATATATATATATATATATATATATATATGAGAAAGGTTATACTTACAATTTTTTTTTTACAACCTCTTACAACCATATCTTAACACCCTTAATTTCTGCCAATCAACGATTACGATTTTCGCAAATTAAACTCATTAATTAATTATTAATTCATAATAAATGATAACCGTTGATTGGCGGAAATCAACGGTGTTAAGATATGGTTGTAAGAGGTTGTAAAAAAAATTGTAAGTATAACTTTCCTCTATATATATATATATATATATATATATATATATATATATATATATATATATAGTTTAGCTTTTTAAAGTTTGTTGAATATTTTAATTTGTGATCAATTACAAAAAAAGCGAATGCAACAAAATTGTTATAAAACCATGAAGATCGAAGAAAAGCGAATGTAACAAAATTGTTATAAAACCATGAAGATCGAACTTGCAATATAATATGTTGGATTTTATATAATAGTTAGATGAGGTGAATCATGATAATGTCATGATTCATATTATCTTAGGGCTCGTGTGGTGGACAGTATAAGATAAGGATAGGATATGATATGGGGTTGATAGGGGTAGGATATGATACGGGACTGATAAGTCTATATCATGTCCTATGTTTGATGAGCACCTGATTAATAATCTAATAAGATTATGTAGAAGGAGAAAGGAGAAAGAAAAAATAAAATATAATGCAAAAAATACAAATATATTGGTAGCGTTGGAATATATTGAATATCCAATATTAGTATCATATCCTGTTGAATTTTAACTCAGCTCCTCCTATAGAACAAGAAATCATGTATTGGATAGGATAAAATGAGATAATAGGATAAGCTAATCATATCCTATTGACCCATCAAACAAGAGATAAAAATAAGATACGATAAGTTATCATATCCTATCTTACATATCCCCGCAGTTGACTACCAAAATTGATATAATTATTTATCGGCCACAAAAATTAATACCCAGATTAAAGAACGGTGTTTAACTTACGGCATATGTCCATTCTCAAGACAAATTAAATAAGCCTGTGAAAACCAAATCTGTGTTTGCTGTTACACAAGTTGAATTGCGTCTCAGTGGGCACCTAGCTATGCGGTCTTAATTTAACGTCTGAGAAAAGTGAAACGTAAAGAATAAGAAAAAAGAAAGAATAGTATATATAAATAGAAGAAAAAAAAAATGGTGCCTCAACTGCGGCGATGATATATTCGCTATTACGTACGGTATGCATATTTTATGTGTAGATTCTTTTGATATTTTTTCATTTTTTACGAGTATACAATGTAAAGAACTTTGGAATATATCACCTCAAAAGTTAGCTCAAAAGGTGAGAGTGATTAAGGTCTTATAAAAGTCACATTAATTTTTGGTTGGTTTACCTTTTGTGCTTTTTATTTTAATTTCACTTAAAAGTGGAGGAACTTGTGACCTTATAGTCACCCAAGCTCTGATACCAGTGTAAAGAACCTATACACCACTCCAAAAGTTAGCTCAAAGGGTGGGAGTGTCCAAGGCCTTATAAAGGCCATATTAATTAGTTGCCCACACAATCAATGTGGGACTATATATCTCAACAACAAATGTATCTGATAATGGGTGAATGACCATGCTTATGAGTTATGAGTTTTATTTAATTAAATTTATTTTTACATTTTATACAATAATATTAATATTTAAATTAAAAACATGGCTAAATGTTAATTATTAAATTAAAAAGGGTTTCATGTTTTCGTCTCAGCAAACTCCAACAATTTATCGTTTAGAAAAAAACAATTTGAAAAAATTCATATGATAAAAGAGAAGTAAAATTCGCAAAATATCCTATATTTTTATTCTCAAATCCTAAAAAAAAATATCCTATATTTTTATTCTCAAATCCTAAAAAAAAATATTATATGTAATAATTTTAGAGAAAAATGTGTGTCATTTTAAAGGATGTAAAGTTGTGTCATTTTAAGTGAGAGAAAGAGATAAATCATGAGAGAAAGAGAATGGATAAAAATAAATAAATGTGTGGATCCTACCTCTTTGTAGAGAGAAATGACATAAATTGTATCATTTTAATGGAAAAACACTTCTCCCATAAGTAGGATAAACCCTTTTTCCAATTAAAAAAATATTGGTACATGCTTTTCCCAAGAAAGATGGGTATTCATAAACCTAAAGGAAAAAAAAGAAAAAAATAACTAGGCATTTTATTTTAAAATTAAAGTAAAGTATTTTTTGGCTTCTAACTAAAAATTATGGAGTCTATTTTAATTCCTTAAAAAAAAATTGACTTGTAATCTCTCTAAAAATAAAAATAGACTAAGTTAATTGAAATTGTTATCCCTCTTAAATTTAAAGAAAATCTACATTAATCTCTCAAAAAAATTAACTTGAATCCATTTTAAATTTCACAAAGATAATGAATCGCTTTTTTTTTTAAGAAATTAAATTAAGTCCATAATATTTATCGAGGATCCAAAAATTGTTTTCTCTTAAAATTATATCGGATACAAAAACAGTACATACTACAGACGGTTCCTTTACACCTTTTTATTTGGATCGCTGACTTCAAGTTAATTACAAGCATTTCAAGATGCGGTAGACAAGAGTCATGTCAGGATCACAAATGTTAATAACTTTCCGACTTCAGAGTGCATGTCATAATCACTTTCGAATTACGATACAATAATTTTTGAGCAGAAAGAAAAACAAAAAGAAGATTAAAAAATTAGCAGAGGTTAAGTGAGTTAATCAGTGAAAAAGGTTGTATTGACATTCTGCGTGAAAAAATGATTCTATTCTACTTTTGTTGGTTGAACCATTTATATCGCGGGATCTCATTCCAGCGGAATTAATCTGATAGTGATAATATTGATAACTAAAAACCTAGAAAATCCTCCTAATAGGCTAATATGAAACAGAAGCAGAACATTCTACAGTAATAGCTGCCATGGATGTCGACGTGCAGTGTTTTCTTACATCATCAATGGTATATATGTAATTAATGTTGTTAAAATCGATATTTTAAGTAAAATCGGAAGGGGATTAAAAAATCGTAAAACGTAAAATCATAATATAAAAAAATCATAAAAACGTAAAAGCGTTTGGAATATTGGTAAAATTATTTTGATGAAAAAAATTCGTAAAATCGTAGTGATAATTCGAGATTTTAACAACCATGAATGTAATGTCTACAATATATATTATATTAAAGATTCGATTTTTCCCCAAACCATTTTACGAGCAACAATAACAAAATTTTCATATATATATATATATATATATGAAAAGGTTATATTTATAAATTTTTTTGTTTACAAACTACATTAAGTATGACCGGTCATACTTCAACCAAGAGTGTATAACTGATCATACTTAATGTAATTTGTAAAAAAAAATTATAAACAGATCATTATTCATATATATACATATATATATATATGGTTTTAATGTTTCTACAGTAAATGTAGATAATTTATCTACATTCGCTTCTAAAATGACGTCCCTAAAACGAAGTCGTTTGTTAAAAAATTAAAAAATTATAATGAAAAATACTATTATAACCCTGAAATAAATTATAATTACAAAAATACATTGATTTCCGCCTCAAAATGACGTCATTTTGGGCTCAATGTATATAAGTTGTATTTTTTTGTCCACTCTCTCTTCACCTTTATCTATCTCTTTCTCTCACTTAAAATGACACAACTTTACATCTTTTAAAATTGGGTTTGTTTTTTCTGATGTTACTTTAGATAACTTTATCTAATGTTCATCAAAACGACGTCGTTTTGGGACGGAAATAATGGTATTTTTGTAATTTTATTTTATTTCAAGGTTATAATAGTCTTTATCACTCTAATTTTTTAATTTTTCAACCCCAAAACGACGTCGTTTCGATGAACATTAGATAAAGTTATCTAAAGTAACATCGGAAACTTTTTTCCCTTTAAAATTATACACACTTCTCCACATATATATATATATATATATATATATATATATATATATATATATATATATATATATAGGGTTTTGCTATTATCCTGTGACAGGAATATGGTATATCATGTCACCCAGACCTGTTTTTGAGGGGCCCGCTAAATAATAGAAAAAAAATTAAATAAAAAAACATTGCACGGAGAATGATGTGAGTGCAGGAAGAAAACAAAGTTTCCTGTAACATGACTTTTGGTTTTCCCATATATATATATATGGGAAAAGAGTTTATCCTTTTAGATGACACAACTTATATCCTTTCACTTTCACAAAGAGGTGAGACCCATATCTTTATTTTTTTTGTCAACTATCTCTCCTCCTTTATCTATCTATTTCTCTCTCTTAAAATGACACAACTTTACATCCTTTAAAATAACACATATTTTTTTCTATATATATGTATATATATATATATATATATATATATATATATATATATGGTTCGCTTTTTCTACGATTACTGCAGATAAGTTATCTGCAGTAAGTCCAATACGACGTCGTTTTAGGGCGGAAATCATGGTGATTTTATAATTTTAATTTATTTCAGGTTACTATAGTCTTTATAATTATAATTTTTTAATATTTCAATCCCAAAACTACGTCGTTTTGGGAATAAATGCACATAACTTATCTGCATTTACTGCAGAAATATTTCTCTCTCTCTCTCTATATATATATATATATATATATATATATAGGGCTTATCATTTCTCAAGCTACTTAAGATAACTTTATCTCCAGCTACTAAATCAGAATCGTACAAAGATAGATCAATGGTAATACAGGAAGAGAGAGACAAAAATGGAATCATAACCTTTCAAAAATGAATCAATTAATATAAGAAAATAAATAAACAAAACGACGTAATTTTGAAGAGACCGGAGATAAATATATCTCAAGCAGCTTGAGAAATATTTTTCTCATATATATATATAAATATATAAATATAGGTTAAAATATTTAATATGGAGAATCATAACCATACAAATGTAAAAAAATTAAATGTAGAAAATCATAATCATATATATGTCATCGTTGCACATACAGCTTTATGTAGCCGTTTTACGTGCAACAGTAACAAATTTTTCATATATATATATGTGTGTGTGTTAAAGCATTTAATGTGGGGAATCATACCATACGAAAGGTGAAAACATTAAATATGAAGAATCATAATCATACACATGTCATTGCTGCACGTACAACAAATTTAGATAAACCTTATATTAAACCAAACCACTGTGGATTTAATTTAAATCCATTTTTTTATTTGAAAACTTAATTTAAATACTTTGATTCAGTGTTTTAATCTCTACGTAGGAATTGAGATTTAGAATTCAAGCAAAGAATCTATTTGATGGGCTTTATACAATCCCAATCCCAGAATATCACACTTTTTTGTCTTTTGTAATAAAATATCACACTTATGCTTCAAAAGGAACAAAATAAAATGTTAGTCAAAATGTAAGATTGCAATTAAACGAAATATAATTGTTTTTCTTTCAATAAATATAAGTTTAGAAGGAGATGAGGTTATCTTATTTCAAGGTTCATAAGTCTCAAAAATAAAAAACTTATAATAGTACTTATAATTTTTCATATATATATTATAATCGAAGTCACAGTTTTTGTTTTGTTTTCATCAATTCTATAAGTTGACTCAATCTTCATTAGCATGAAATGAAATAGAAAAAATAAATACTAATTATGGATTTAGATGCTTGACTATAAAAAAGAAAAAAGGAAAAAGAAACGATTGATATTGATTCAACTCATCCAAGTTTCTGGTATCTTTTAATAATTGAGTAAAATCTATTTTGGATCCCTAACAAAAAAATAGATCCTCACTTTCGTCCCTTACAAAAAAAAAAATCATATTAATCCTTTTTTAAGGACTAAATTTGATCTTCATTAAATTTTTGAGAGATCACATTTTTAAAAAATTCAAATTGTAGAGAAACCAGAAGTTAACTTTTTTTTCATGAGGAGCAAAAGTAGGGACTGTTTTTTTGTTTAGGGACTCAAAAAGAAATTTAGTCTTAGTTTTATTCACCACTAGTCGTTTGTATGGGTGTTCAATTAATTGCCTTCTACATACAAAGAATTTGCAGCATGTATGAGAATATGTTTACCTGGCATTCGATTGAGGCTGAAAATTTCCTTTTCAAATGCCACACACATTAAACGAAAATGACCATCATGCTTTGGTTGTATCTCCACACATTAAGTGAATCCATGACAAGTGGAAACAAAGATGTCAATGCACTGGTGATTCGTGTTGGCTCGAGTAGAATCATATATATCCATCCATTATCCATAGAATGCAGTAGTAATTTTTCTAATGAGGCACTGCTTTGGCAATTTGTGCATTATGGTGGGTCCCGTAATGAGACGAATTTCTATGCATCAAATAGTGAGAAAATTGAGTTTAATTGGGATATATCGGAATTTATTGTTTAACTTAGTAAAGTTTGGAATTTCTAACTTGTCTGTGTATTTTGATCATAAATTGAGTTATAAATGTCTTCCTGGTGTGATTTAAGTGATGTAGAAAAATTAAGAGAAAGATCTACCACTTTTATAAAAAGCTCAAGACTTTAATTTATCATCTTCAAATTATAAGATCGTTTGGAGTAAATAATCATAGAATTTTCCTAATATTGGAAAACACGACCATAGCCTACTATTTGGCACATATTTAGAGTTATATAAATCGGATCTAAACTAGTGGTTAATCAAAGCAATCATCTAGGCCAACAATTTATATGAAAACCACTTAATCAAATTGTATTGGATAGTCAAAACTAGAAGTACGGCAAGTAGGCTAAACTAATCAAATACACCCAAAAGTTCCCCTAATTTCTCTATAATTGTAGAAAATGCAATGAAGAAGAACACATATGATTTACAAGTCAAGGTTACTAACTACTTTGGAGATTCCTACTACTTGCGAAAGGTATTTCTCCCTTACTCTTCGTTCTTGAATTTTATGAGTGTGATTATAGGTTTTAGCTTATGTTAATATTTGTTGCTCAGAAATCTTTATTTTTAATTATTTTCACTTCAATTGCACAATTATCTCCAACTCGATAGTCTAAATAACAGATCATGTGTTGCAAATCTAGTACGTTTAATTAGTCTATGAAGAAACAATATTTGGAACTCTAGTCCTATATTACTCCTACGACAAGGTACACTAGTCTTAATGTGTTTTACGTCTATCATCCCACCGTACTCAAATTGCAACGGCAATGCCTACCTGGCTATACATGGAGAGGGACACGGATGCAAACCATTTGGAGGATAACGCAGAAAGTCTAAGAGCAACATTCCAGAACATATGTCCGGAAACAGTTTTCTTCATGTAGGATTTCCGTCAACTAGCTACTGGGCTACAAAATGGTGGAGTCTGGATTTTCGAAGTGTCAAATAAAATTGTTCCAAACATGTTTCATGCCAGGCGAATAAAAAAGTTCACCACCAACTAATGACAGAAACAAACAATCTGAACACCTCATAATTAATCATGATTGCACCCCGACATCACCTGCGATATGATTAACTTGACCACCTGAACTATAATTGCTGTAAGGGTAGCCACCACCCCTGCCGCCTCTTCCTCTATTGTTATAATAGTTCCTTGGATAATAATTTCCAGGCTGGTCAAAGTATTGATTGCGGCCATTTTGGTAGCCTCCTCTGCCACCACCACGACCTCCACGACCATTTGAATAACCCCTCCGACCGCCTCCTACACCACGACCGCCTCTTTGGTAACCCCTCCGGGGGTAATACTGTTGCTCCTTTGCCTCTACATCTCGTTGATTGTGCTCTACATCCACCAGCGGGTTGGTCTGTTCGTATTTAACTGAGACCACCTCAACTGCATTTTCTGCTTCTACTTCATCCTGCAAAGACAAAAAAAACTTTGGCATCAGATCAAGTCACGAGTTCAATTTCAGCAAGATATCTTGCCAAAACTATAGATACCTTCTGAAGCTCCCCTTCAAAATCAGACTGATCATCTCCAGATCCATGTCCTTGAAAATTTATGGTTCCTTCATCCTACAAAATGCATATGGAACTTGTAAGCTAAAAGTATAAAGCATCAGAATTTATTTTGGCTTGAGTCGAAGAAGATATAAAAACTTGGCTTTTAAGTTAGCATGTTCTTTACCAAATGCAAAGAGGCAGTTCTCCCAGAGAAATCATATCAAAGAACAAATAAAAAACTATTTTCAAACTCCTGGGAAAATGGGAACAGAAAATCTTTAAATTGATATTTACATAGGGCAGCGTTAAAAGAAGTCATCATACAGCAAAAACATGTACACAAGTTACAGGAGATGAAGCTAGACGCACAAACAAAAAGAAATAGTGGAAAGAAAGAGAGAAATGTATACCAAACAAACTAACCAGATTTGGAACTTTGAAAAATTAGGACAGAAAGAGAAGCAAATTTACTGTTTATAGTAAGTTATCAGACTCGACTTATCCAAACAATAAACATTTTTAGATGGAGGCAAAAGGGTAGAGCCCCTACTAGCAAAAGACAAGTATATACTAAATTTTACATAGTGCAACATTTTGTCATTCATTTTCATCACCTGACTTCTCAGCCTGGGGTATTCTCATCTTATAGTTGGCTTATGTTAGAAAAATTTATCAACAAAACTTTTATTTGAATAATGGGGTATAATTTGTGCAGGGCGATTGAATCATATTATTGATTCATATTGAGTATTTGTATTTGCATGAACTTTGAACTTTATACCTACGTTAGATCAAAATATGATTAACACGCAAGAAGAAATGAAAAAATAAGATCTAAACAAAAATTGACCCAGCTAATGTGCCAATATTGTCATTCTCACCTTGCTTGGGATTCTTACGACCTTTCATAACTTTGGAATTGATCCCCAACTGATAGCACGACCTACCAGTTGACAATCTCCTTTAAACAATAAATCTTGAGGTAGCCAACAGTACCACATTTCCAGTTTATAGCAATGATTGTGACTTTTAAAAAAAGCCATCCTATGCTAAGGTACAACCACGGATTAACAGAGGAAAATTATACAGTACAAAGTACAACCACGGATTAACAGGAGAATTACCAAAGTAATATTACATTTAATTTAAAAATGATTAAAATATGATAAGCTCAGCCTCATTTCTTGTTACTACTCCTCTAGGAGCAAACCAATAAAAAATTATTTATTAGTCTACATGTTTTTAACATCATACTATTGTAGTAAACTATATCAACAAACTTCAAACAAACATCTAAGAAAAATTCTTGTTAATTCTAGAAATATTTATTGATAAATTATATCAATTAGAATAATTACTGATATATCCATATGTGCGTTTAAAAAAAGGTTGAAACAAAAGCAAGAACATCAGTTGTCCCAGCAAACACATCTACTTTTACGAGGTTGTATAATGAAAAATTTAGAAGGAATATACAATGATATAACACAACAGCTAAGCTGTATCCCACTAGGGGAGACAACTACATAGACTAATCAATGTCATTGGACTCTATTTAAAACAAAATTTTCAATAAAAATATCTAGAATAAGGTGATGCTGTTATCCTAATGTTATCTTCAGTCTTCCTTTACCCATTGAAGTCGAACTATCTTCCATTTGATTCACTTTTCCCACTATCACTATAAAGCCTCTATTAGTTTTATTCTCTCAAGGCCAAAACACCTTAGGCAGGTTTTTGTAGTCTTTGCTTCGATAGGTGCTACTCCAACTATATATATATATAAATATATATATGTGTGTGTGTGTGTGTGTGTGTGGTGGGTGGGTGTGTGTGGTGGGTGGGTGTGTGTGGAGTAGAATCCCTTTATACCAAATCGTAACCGTTGATATCGTGAATCTAACGGTTATAATGTATTAGGTCACATTTATTAATTAATTATTAATTCCCAATAAATTATTACAATTAAATTGGCGGAAATCAACAGTTAAGATTTGGTATCAAACTTTTTAGTTTGACACCGGTGTCAAAAGATCATGTCCCTATACATGCATGCATGTGTGTGTGTGGAGTAAAATCCCTTTGATACCAAATCTTAACCGTTGATTTGGTGAATCTAACGGTTATAATGTATTGGGTCACATTTGTTAATTAATTATTAATTCCCAATAAATTATAACCGTTAGATTGACGGAAATCAACGATTAAGATTTGGTATCAAACGTTTTAGTTTGTCACCAGTATCAAAGGATCATGTCCCTATACATACATGCATGTATAGGGACATGCACGCCAACGCCCGCCCGCATGCACACAAACATAGGGAGCGAATACACTTACCACCATTTTAGGCTTACCACCCTTACTACCTGATTAGTTATTGTTGGATCAATTCAAAATCAATGGCACCAATTTTTTTCTTTTCTTTTTCAACCGTTAATTTCGAGTTGATTCAACAATAACTAATCAGGTAGTAAGGGTGGTAACCCTAAAATAGTGGTAAGTATAACCTTGCCCGTGTGTGTGTGTGTGAAAATGATAATTGTATACCAAAATTTGCAATATCAGCGATCAGCATGCAAATAAATGTTGAACAGCATGTATATGTGATGATCGTGAATACTGATTGATATTTGGACACAGATCACACCCCTATGTCACTCTCAACCATCTATATAGGCAGACTCTTAGCCACATAGACTTACAAAGACAGATATGTGATAAGTATAACCTAAAATAGTGGTAAGTATAACCTTGCCGGTGTGTGTGTGTGTGTGTGAAAATGATAATTGTATATCAAAATTTGCAAATCACTACAATATCAGCGATCAGCAAGCAAATAAATGTTGAACAGTATGTATATGTGATGATCGTGAATACTGATTGATATTTATTTGGACACGGATCACACCCCTATGTCACTCTCAACCATCTATATAGGCAGACTCTTAGCTACATAGACTTACAAAGATAGATACATGCCAGTGCTATGACCTCGGGTAAACTCCTCAGAAGTAGGAAAATTAACCATCTAAACACTAAATCACCACCTAGAACCAGAATATGTAACAATGGTTGACATCTGGAACTTAGAACCAAAGACACTAAAATCAATACACATAAATTCAACTTGCATTGAAAAGAAAAAAAGCTAGGTACCCCAGAGTATACAATGTTCAACTACGACAGATATATTAGAAGACATAGTCACAGGAGTTGTTAAGACGCATTCTTCAACAAGGGGAATGTTTCTAATAAAGTTTTGTCACGTTTGCACACATTTCAGATTCACTGTTTAGAAGAAAATGCATACTACTTGATCTAGTGATAATATTAATATACTTGAAGACATGTACTTAGTTACTACAAAGTGTCTCCTGACATTTCCAGTGCTAGGGTTTACCTCTAGTTTAGAAAAATATCTAATTGCATAATTCTGTGTTCCTAGTAACTCATGATTCATGACAGAAAACAAATAATTCATAGGTCTCAGTACCCCTTATAGTTTAAGCAGAGAACAGTATCTATTAGATCCCCTCCTGCAGCATTTTCTGATTTACCTGAAAGCTGAAGCTAATTAGTTACTCAGCAACTTCTATTCTATCACAAGCACATATAAAACTCAACAGTATTGTTCTTATACAAAAGTTCATCAATACTACATTCTTCCAGGTCACAGAACAAAGGATGTTTAACACGGTTAACTCTACTTATTTATCTATACATCAATGGTCACACTTCAAGTATGATGCATAACGCAATAACATTAGAGAAAGAAACAAAACAGCAAATATTCTTCTCCCATCCCTCTCCTCATACTTGTATAATCATAGGCACGAATTACCTTTTTAATTAAAGTGCTATCATTCTCAAACTACAACTTATCCACAACCAAATAAAGTAGTCCAAAAAAATTGCTACGGAACAGCTTACAATTAACATAACATAACTGAAATATTGTATCCACACAATGCATTCAATTCAGCTAAATTCAAATACTACTGAAGCCAGGCAGCATCTAAGACGGAAACTCACATCCAAATGATAAAAGTTAAAAACTAGAATTCCAGCAGGCATTATACCTTCTCCTGAGACAGAGAAACGGAACCTTCCCCTTCTACAGGAACCGAAGAGCCATGCACTGGAACCTGGAAAGACGTATAATTTCCAGCAGCCGCGGCAGCAGCAACTTCAACCGGAGCTTTCATCTCAGGAGTGGTGGTGAAGTACTCTGAAGACATAATCTTGTTCAACCTCTCCCTCAAACCAGCATCTACAAACATACAAACAAACAATCTCAATAGCAGTTAACAGAAGCACTAGGAATTCAACAGAAGCAAGCAAATTTCCAAAACAAAAACTATACATGTAACATCAGCATTGGACTCAATCGGTTGTTCAGCATTGGCAAGCCACAGTTTGGCGTGCCCAATGCATCGCCGCAGCGCGTTCTTGTGCGACAAGCTCGAATCCGCAGGCCGCGAGATCAACAATCCGCCCAAGGCAGAGATCGAATCCAAGTCCTTCTCTCCGAGTAGATCGGTGGCGTCGTCGGTGACGTAGTCATAGGTCAAGCAACAGCCGCGCTCGTGCGTCCTGGTGAGCATCGTGGAGGTGAAGTCGTTCTGTGACCTCACATCGAAGAGTGAACCGAAGTAGAGCAAATTGAGAAGCTCCTCGACGACGACGTCGTTTGAATTCGGTTGTTGTCGTTGCCGCGGAACGGAGTCTTCTACGGTTAGGGTTTGGTGTCGGTTTTGGAGAGCGAGGTCGAGCTCTTCGGCTAAGGCGGAGGAGAGAGGCTGGCGAAGCTTCTCGAGCTCGTCGATTTGGGCGACGACGGAGGGTTTGGAGCGGAGAACTTCCTCTTGTTCCTTGTTGAGTGGCTTTCCTTGAGAGAGTGACTCTTCCATGGCCGAGATTCGGTTCAGTTTCTTGCGGAGACCACGGAGGCGCTTGTTGATTAGGTTCATCACAGGGCCGTCAGCGAAGTCGTGAGCTGCGGTGGCCGCCATTAGCAAGCACCTCCTACTTCCTTTTCTTAAAAAATAAAAAATAATAATTAAATCGGTGCTGTACGGACAGCGCCGTTAAGCGGTGGCGGATATAGAGAGAGAGAGAGTGTGTGCGCGAGTGAGAGTGCTGTGAGGGATACGGCGTGCTGTGTGGGTGTACTTTATTGTGGGAGTTTATAAAGAGAAGACTGTTGAGTGTTTGTGATTTTTTGATGAAACCAAATGGGCCGAACTTATCGGTTCGGTGAACAACTCTTCTTTCAAGTTCTTTCGCTTCATAGTATTGTAGGTTTTTTGGACCCAATCAAGCCTCGACACTACATCGCGCATGCCAGCTGTATCGATTCGTGAACCCAGAGAAATCCAAAAGATTCTAAAGTTCATACTTATTTTAACATAATTTAGTTTTATTGTCACTTAAATTCAATCATTTATAAAATAAAATAAAAAATGTTCCCAGGAAATTAATTTAATGAAGGTATTATAATACATGCTCATATATCATTCGGAAAAGAGTATACAATTGAAATTAAACTGCTTGCAGCCAAAATAAATTAAACTGTTTTTTGTCCTTGTAAGTATTATTTATTTTTAATTTAATCCAAACTTAATTTCATATCTGTGTTATGGATCCATCATATGGACCAAATCTCTCAACAGTAGGTAGCAAGATACAGAGATCAGGATAAGCTCATTATCCTATCATTAACTGATAAAGGATAAACTATTTATCTTATTCCTCCCAACAATTTTATATATAATATTTTAACCGAACTTTTTTTATGCACAACAGGGACAAATGTCCAACTTACCAATTACAAAATGGTCAAAAGAACATTATCAATCTTCGCCAACCCAGATAAAAATAAATAAATAAAAGGTAAAGTCTGTAAAAAAATAAAATCCTAAGAACACGTGGCGACCTAGCCCAGTTGCTCCGAGACCAAGCACCCCAATGGACCAGTTAAGGGAATGAGCCCAAGAGACTGAGGAAAGGGCCTACGTATTTTCGAGACTATATCTATGGACTATGGACGAGATGGCTAGCCCACGTCTATGATATGTTCCCTTCTAATTTCTACTATCAGTGTTCATCTTATTTTGTTATTTTCAGTCCAATATTGTCAGTTTTCTGTTGTAATTAAGCAACTGATGCTGGCTATATATTCACTTCAGAAGAAATCGAAAAGTTTCACACAGTTTCCCTCCT
This sequence comes from Gastrolobium bilobum, assembly GCF_033153095.1. Taxonomy (NCBI): domain Eukaryota; kingdom Viridiplantae; phylum Streptophyta; class Magnoliopsida; order Fabales; family Fabaceae; genus Gastrolobium; species Gastrolobium bilobum. Next base: position 40,923 of record NW_026895605.1, on the reverse strand, counting down.
TTTCTAATTCTCTTCCCTTTTTCTCTTCTGCTACGACCTCCTCTCTATTTCTCAAAAAATACTTCTACAACACGCCCCAAAGGTCGACCATGATAATAGTGCACGCTCCTAAGTTGGCTATAAGATGGAAAGGAAGCTACCACCCTCATTTTTAAGCAAACCACCACACCCTGCCTTGTGTTGATGTTCAGCAATGTACGCAACATTGCACCTAGATATTAACTAGCCAAGGACCTCTACATAACCTAATGCGCCTTATTAATTAAGTAATTTGCCAGGCTAATGACATTGGGAGCAAGAGGTTGAATAGAATGCGTTAAACCTTTGAAAATCACACAATTACATTGGTGGCAGATCTTATCCACAGCGGGTGAGATCGGATTCTTTGATGATCAATAACTCAATATTTTATGAGTAAAATTATTTGATTATTGATATTTATGAAATGAATAACATTAAATTTGGATAAAATATTCTCTTGATGTGTTTCGATATTTGAATATTTAAGATACTAACTAATGTATATGACCAATTAGAGAAATTATTAAAGGCAAGAGAATAAATAATTGACTAATAGAAACTTATCAATCAATTATGGATATTTTACAAAGGAAAAATACATATTCATGTTATTGGTAGTATTAATCTTAGAGTTCAACTTTAAATTTTTAGTAGAGCAACATCGAATTAGATGATCATCTGTTTATCAAAGGAGCCTTAATCATTAAATATGATAGATTCCAAATATAGCCTCATAAAGGGGTGAGAAAATTTCAGTTGACAATGCCTAGTAAATTATATTATTGTTACTTTAAAGATTTTTGGGCTTTAGTATAAGAGAATGGTCCAATGAGACCTAGGAATATGTTTGATTCCTATATATACGCACTTTAGCTTACTTGAGTTGTTGTGTATCCAAAATAAGAAATAGTGTCCACACACTTCGTTCTACCCTCTTGAGTCGTAGCTTAGAAAATATTTCCATCACGTAGTCGTTACCTACGAGAAAATCATATGTAGTCATTTAAAGTGGGAAGAATCAACCCTAAATAAGGGTATTTCGCGTGCTTATGGTACAAGAGGTATGCTTTATCTTCCCAAACCACAATAATTCTACACACTTTTGCAATTCCATTTCATCCTAGACAAAGAAAAGATGCAAAAGAATCAAGGTACCTTGTGAAATTTAATCACAAACATTCCTTAAGTGGCACATATATAGTGATATATATGCTTTGAGAAATTGAGAATAAACTATTTTTTTTAATTATTGAACCCAAATCCAGCGTAATTTTGTCATATCTTGTGTGTTGTGTTTGAAGGGACTGTAAAATGAAAATGTTGCTACGACACAAAGATTATTTGTTCTATTTTGAAATATCTAAAACCTATGAACATGAACACGGCAATATGTGTTAATGAAACAGTGATTACAAGGGACTCATATTTTAATTCCTAATATATTTTCATTAATGCTTTCTTTTGTTTATTTTTAATTTCGATTTATATTAGTGCATACATGACATTGTTGGGTTTCATATTGCATACTTTTAATTTCAACACACATTTTTTGACTTTTTGACCACTGTAGCCCTTTATTAATAATTATTTACCAAATTGTCCTCGATTAGAAACTATTACAAAAAATTAACCCTCCAAACAAACATAACACCAATCTGCCCCTGTTTGACCGTTGACCACGAAACATACCCGGGTACCCCAGTCCATACCCGGGTATTTTTTTTAAAAATCAACCATACCCGGGTATGTATAGGGGTACCCGGGTATTGTTCTTCAACCTGGAAATTTTTTGAATTATTTACCCGGGTAGATAAAGGGGTACCCGGGTAGATTTCGCGAATAGGGTACCAAATACCAAAGGTTTCGGCCATTGTTGCGAGGTAAAGTTTTTTTTCCCCAAATCAGTTTCCCTTCACGTCTCTATTCCAAAACATCACACATATATTTCATCTCATTATCTCAAAAAGCTTAATCTTGGTAGGACATTGGCATTACACCTCCACATTTCCATTTTGTGTTAAAAAATCCGAACCAAGATCCAAACCCAAAACCTAAACCCAAATTTTCGTGTGAAAGATGAGTTCAAGTCCTATCATGGTACCTATAGTTATTTACTACAATGGGAGGCATTTTGAAGGTCCGAACGGTGTCCGATTTGAAGGAAAAACAAAAACGATGAAAATCAAAGTGGGCACTACATGCAATGAACTGAAGGAGAGAATTCTCCAAAAAATGGGGTCAGAAGGCATCCATTCCATCCACCGCATAATAGCCAGGTTAGAGACTGTTGTGGATATGGATACAATATACTACATTAGTAACGATATCAATGATGATGAAGATGTGGAGTTCGTCACAGATGCGTATGTTGGATGGAAAGTATTAAAAATGATTGAGATATATGTTGAAGTTGATGCTGGTTAGTCTTCATCGTTACCGGTGCATACAACCACTGCGCACTGTATTGGTCAAGAAGATACAATTGTACGATCATCTGCACCTGCTCAGGTAACAATGGATGAGGATGAAGACGATGAAGATGAGGAGTGTGTGGACAGCGAAGATGAGGGAGAATCTGAAAGTGCTATTCCACAGGGTGATTCGTCTGACACTTACGTGGATGAAAATTTTGACACTGACACGAGCGCTATAAGGTTGGGTACCCCAGTCATGTCACCACTTCATGTTGATCCTGTCAGTTCACCACTTCATGTTGACCCTGTTAGTAGCGGTAAGTTATTAAATTTTCACATTTGCTTTAATAAATTATATATATTCAATGATATTGATTCAGACAATAATCAATGAAGCTTTAGATGCAGGGACTGCGGGAGAGCCATTTTGGAATGAAAGCCAACATTATTCATTCATTAATTGAGCGCACCCTGATGACGAGTTGGAGATCCTGTATGGGGATGATGACTTGCACGGAGGTTGGAAGTTAGGAGATCCATTATTTGTGCAACAAGAATTTGGCTCCAAACCAGAAATGCAATATGTTGTGAAGATACATTGTATAAAGGGGCGCAGGACAGCCATAGTCGAAAAAAGTGACGAGTCCAGATTTGTTATGAAATGTAGAAACCATACTGACGGATGTCCATGGTTTATGAGGGCAATCAAGCCCAAGAAGGGAGCTAATTGGGTGGTCCGTAAATGGGGTGAAGATCACACATGCCTGAATCAAGGCCTTTCACAGGATCATAGGCAGTTGGACTCAGATGTAATCTGTGCGGCTATTATGAGTATGTATTCTACCATGTACTTAACGAATCTTCTAATTGAGAATATGGTAAAGTTGTGTTTTTTTTTACAAACATGTTAAAGGAAGATCCAGCTACAAAACCAGTTCTGATACAAGAGAGGATACAAGGAATATATGGATACAACATCACGTACAGGAAGGCTTGGAAGGCAAAAATGAAAGTCATTGTTAAGTTGTATGGTGACTGGGAGAAATCCTATGGATTCTTGCCCAATTGGCTGACGTATATGACGCAGGTGAATGTGGGTTCTGTGTTCAAGCTTGATACAAATCCATGATGTGACGAACGTCGGGTTTATACAGACAGAGCTATATTTCATAGGGCTTTTTGGACATTTCACCAGTGCATTGAAGCATTCAAATACTGCAAGCCTATAATTCAAATTGACGGCACTCATCTGTATGGGAAGTATAGAGGAACACTCTTGATTGCAACATCACCGGATGGAGATGGACATATGCTTCCTATTGCCTTCGCTGTTGTTCCTCCAGGTGAGAAGTCGGAAGATTGGTCTTGGTTTCTGAGCCTTTTACGTTTTCATGTCACACATAGGCACGGTATTTGCCTAATATTTGATCGTCATTGAAGCATCATAAGGGCGATCAAAGATCACTCATCTGTAAGGTTGGTACGCGCAAAAGGAAGACCAAAGTCTTCAAGGATTCAGAATGAGATGGATTGGGTTGAGTCTCAACCCTCGAGCAGTCAGAGCAGATGTAAGCATTGCAAGCAAGTTAGACATAACATTCGTACATGTCCATCGAGGCTAAGACAAGCATGACCCTTCGTTGTTACGTGTAATCATACAGGACTTTGTTTTGTAATGACTATGCTTTTATGTATTGTTTTTCATAGTGAGAGGACATCCACTGTATTGTTGTGTAATGTAATGGTTAAAGTTAGGGTTAGGGTTAGGGTTAGGGTTAGGGTTTTTTATTAGCAACAAATCAGAATGCATTTTGAAAACGAAAATTAACAATACGCAAAGCAATAAATTAAAATGTAAACATGATTACATCAAGGTCAGGCCAAATTTTATGATGAATCAGAAATTCAAACGGAAAAAAAATAACATATCTTGAAATTTCAATCGGTAGAAGGAACCCATACCGTGCGCGAAGGATGATGACAAAGTCTTGAGATGATCGATCAAACGTGCTCCCAGAATGGACGAAATCGCACTTCAGCAGCTCTCTACTCGGGTACCCTTTGTGGGTTTTCCAAATGGGGGCTACTGGGGCTTTTAAAAAACCCTATTCGCGAAATCTATCCGGGTACCCCCTTACCTACCCGGATAAATAATTCAAAAAGATTTCAGGTTGAAGAACAATACCCGGGTACCCCCCCTACATACCCGGGTATGGTTGATTTTAAAAAAAAAATACCCGGGTATGGAGTGGGGTATTCAGGTATGTTTCGTGGTCAACGGTCAAACATGGACAGATTGGTGTTATGTTTGTTTGGAGGGTTAATTTTTCGTAATAGTTTCTAATCGAGGGCAATTTGATAAATAATTATTAATAAAGGGCTACAGTGGTCAAAAAAACCCACATTTTTTTCATCATACTTTTATATTATAATTTTTATTATATATTGTATCATTATTAAAAATTATTTACGATATTAATTATTATTTAACTCATAAATTTAAGAAGAAATGAATGGAACAGTTTTCATTGTTCAAATTAGTGAGGCGGGAGAGAGTCGGGTACTAACTGCATCAGTGCCACAATTTAAAAGCATCGCATGTGATTTCAACATCAAATACAATAAAATAAATATTATGTAGTCCTGAAGCAATAAATTATTATATTTCCCATTCAAATGATTCAATCAGCCGATAGTTGACGCGGGAAAAGTGAAGCAAAGAAGTACATTTGCGAATTGCGTGGTCTTTTCCACTCTTTCTCGGGGGTGCTTTTTTTATTTAGCGGCTTTTTATTTTTGTTTATAGTAGCCTCCCTCTAAGGAGGGCAATTTAATGCTCTTGTCACGCGAATAATAAGACACGCGTATTATCATTTAAAATGAAACACATGTATTATGAATAAATTATGGGAAAAATATATGTCCTTTAACAAGACACATATTTAAGAGGCGTTTGGTAGAGGATAATTTTTTTTTATCCCAGAATCATGATTTTCAAGAATATGATCGGAAAATGAGTTTTCCGAAAATGTCACCAACAAGTTGTTTAATAGGTTAAAATATTTCTAAGAATATTGGATTAATTTTCTTGATATTATATTTGGTTATATTAAAAATTATCTTGTCATAGAAATCTTAGAATATCACCCCGTGGGTGGTATTCTTAGATAGAAATTTCAAAAAAGTTTACACACAAAATAAAATTTCGGGAAAATAAGGTCCTTGGAAAATTTTTAAATATCTCATACCAAACGTGGATAAATAAAATTATCACCTTCAGATTTTTGAGAATCCTAAAAAAGTCTTTCTACCAAACGGCCTCTTAGGTCATTTTAGAAGAGAGGTAAACACAATGATGTGGAAATCATATTTTTATTTTTTTCACTGGGACCCACACCTCTTTGTGTTTATCTCTCTCCTAAAATGACTTAATTATGTGTCCTTTAAAGGAACACACAATTTTTTCATAAATTATATGGTTAAATTTCTCTCTTTCCTTAACGCTAACTCAACAACATGTTCTTGTTAGTGTCTTGTTTTATTGGATGAATATATCAAGTAGTGAGTGCTATGAGAACACTTAAAATATTTTTCCTTCCACCAACAAAGTTCAGTATAGTTGATGGATAGTTGGATTCCTTAAATATGTTAACAGGGATTCGATTCCTGGCCGTGTGTATGAAAAATGCTTTGGTGGGAGAGTTTACCCACTTAATATGATCTCCCATTTCGAAATGATTAATCTTCAATTGTCAGCTGAAGGACATCTTGGAAAACCATATATATATATATATATATATATATATATATATATGAGGTTGGATCTTTTGACACCTCATCTGATAGCCGTTAGATCAAAAAAAATCAACGACTATGATTTGTAAGCATGTGACACCATTAATCTTTTTTTATCTAACGGCTATCAGATAAGGTGTCAAATTCCAAATTTGACACCGATGTCAAAGGATCCTACCTATATATATGTGTGTGTGTGTGTGTGGAGAGAGAGATCATTTGACTCCAGAGTAAGATTTATAAGTCTTACTCCTCATCTCAGCCTTCGATTTTCGTCCATCCAATGGTTATAATTTAGGACATTATATTAATTAATTATTAATTACATTACAAATGACAATTGTTAATTTTCGTTCATCAATAGTTAAGATGAGGAGTAAGACTTAAAAATCTTACTCTAGAGTCAAATATATATATATATATATATATATATATATATATATGGGAAAAATGTTTATCTTTTTAAATGACACAACTTATATCATTTCACTCTCACAAAGAGGTGGGACACACACCTTTATTTTTTTGGTCAACTCTCTCTCATCCTTTACTTATCTCTTTCTTTCTCTTAAAATGACACAACTTTACATCCTTTAAAATGACACACACTTTACCATATATATATATATATATATATATATATATATATATATATATTTTTCCCTTCCAAGGTGAGACACTGGCTGTTGCTAAAAAAAGCTTATCTATGTTTTGTTTAAATTTGTGATTGAATTCTAATAAAATCAAATAATAATTAAACTAGTAATATATAATTAATTCAACACTTCAACACTTCAACTGCTAATCCAATTTAAAAAACACCGCACATTAAATTTGTGAAATGGGATCCACCACCAATTAAGTACATGTTTTTGCATAATATTAAAAAATATATAAATCATGAAAAATGCTCTCTCACCTAATACCTTAATATTTTGGATTAAAGTGGTTCTTTATATGATATCAGAGCTTCAGCAACCATAGGCAAGAAGGGGGGCGTGTGCGCGTGAGGAGAAAAAAATAAGCTCTGCTAGGTTTTTGGCTTGATTTCTTCGGTTCTAGGTGACGATGGTGGAGAGAGGGGGTAATTCCCTAACTTTTGAGAAGGATGGCACTAGAGGGAGAAAACCTAAGAAGGCGAAAGGTGAGGGAATGACGGATCTGGTTATGCAGGAATCTTCTCCGGTAGTGGGCGCAACGGAGGCAGAGGAAATGACGACGGAGCTATACCCGGAGGTCTCTGATGGGACGGGGAAGGAAGATGAGGTGCTTAGGGAACCTAGGAAGCTGGTTTCTTATAAGGATCAGCTTCTTAGGGTTAATGGTGTGTGGGATTATCATCAGGGAGATGAAGAGGACGACTGGCCGGCACAGTGTAGAAGGGATGAGCTGGATGAGGAGGAGGCCATTCGAGCGTACGAACAGACGCAGGAGGATGACCCACTCAACCCTTATTATCAGTTCGATATCCTGGAGAAATTGGAACAGTGCAAGAGATGGAAGTTGACGTTGATTGTCAAGCTGATGGGGAAGAGGCTGGGTGCTAGATTTCTGTGGAATAGGCTCCACAAGCTGTGGAACTTCGAAGGGGAGTACCGTGTGCTGGACCTCGAGAATGATCATTTTTTGGTGGAATTCGAGAAATCACAAGACTACTTGTTTGTTCAACAACAGGGGCCTTGGGTTGTAGCAGATCATTACCTGGTAGTTCAGAGGTGTTGGCCGAACTTCGACCCTTATGATGATCGTGTGAAGAAGCTTGTTGTCTGGATAAGGATTCTAGGGGTTCCTAGGGAGTTCTACACGTATAAAGATTTGTGGAGGATGGGCAATATGGTGGGCAGAACCTTGCGGATTGATGAAAGCTCCTTGAGATTTAGTGGACAGGGACAACTAGAAGAGATCACAGATGGAGGTATGTTTGCCCGTATTTGTGTGGAAGTTGATCTTAGTAAGAGTCTTTTGTCTAAATTTCGTATTGGTCAGAGACAATTGTTTATAGGCTATGAGGGTCTTCACCTCATATTCTTTGGCTGTGGCCAGTATGGTCATAGAAAAGAGAAATGTTTGCTTAATCCTGTGAACCTGGAGAAACCAGTGGAGGGAGATAAGATGGATTGCCAAATGCCATCTAAGCGAGATGTTAATTCTGGTGAGAATAATAAGAAGGTTGAGAAAAGTCAAGAAGTGGATGGCTTCGGGAATTGGATGACAGTTCAGAGAGGGAACAAGAATAGGAAACCCAACTTGCAGCAGAAAGTCAGAGTTTTTGGGCCAGGGGTTGAGAATCAGGATTTGGTTAGTCCTAGCCTTGGGAATAGGAAATCCGCTTCGGGATCAAGATTCTCCTTGCTTGGGGAAGGTAGTGAAGTGGAGCATTATAATTTGTTGGTCCAATCAGGTGGCTCAGTTATTAGTGAATTGGATTCTTTGAAGGGAAGTAGTTCAGGCAGTAAAGGATCTGAGTCTAAAAGGAAAAAAGGGACTGAGAAGTCTGGGAAGAAGAGTCTCCAGGAGTCACTTATGAAGGTGGGTGCCTTAAGAGGAAATCCTGAAACTCAATTGCAGAAAAATACCAGTCAGCAGGTTGGCTTGAATCAGAGGGAAGCTATTCTTATTATGAAAGCTGGTGGGAACAGGGCTGCTTGTGGTGGTAGTGGTGGACAGGGAAATACAGTAGGCACAATGGATGAGGGAAAAGGTGTTGGGAAATTGCATATTCTCAAAGACAAACCACCAGACAATCTTGATGGGGGGGAGGAAGATGACTGTGGCAGTAAAGATGCTATGATATTGGATGATATCACCAATTTGGATGAAGCTCAGAAAACCAAGTTACTGGTTTAGTCTTGAGGCAATTTTTGGTGTTTTTTCTGTTTTTATTAAAATAGTTTTGATGATAGTCTGTTCATGGAATTGCAAGGGAGCAGGAAAAAAAGGTTTCTCTTCCCTAATAAAAGATATGGTATTTCAGAATAAGATTCAGATTCTGGCATTGCTGGAAACTAGAATAAGTGGTAGTAGAGCTGAGAAAGTAATTCGAAGTTTGGGTTTTGATAGCTATTTCATAAGAGAAGCTTCTGGGTTTTCTGGTGGGATTTGGATTCTTTGGAATAAAAGTGTCTCACATGTGTCCATTGAGCTGGATAACCATCAGTTTGTACACTCTAAGATTAACTGGATTGTGAGTGGTAAATGTGAATTCTGTACCTTTGTCTATGGGAGTCCTAGAAGAGTTGATAGGAAAGGAATTTGGGAGAATCTTAGAAGTATTGGGTTGACTGTTGTGTCTGATTGGGTTGTCTTGGGAGATTTTAATTCTCTGTTGGAGAAGAATGAGAAACAAGGTGGGAGTGATGTTTGTTGGGGGAGTATTCAGGAATTTTCCAGGTGTCTAATTGACTGTAATCTCTCGAATTTGGTGTTTGTTGGTCCCAAATTTACTTGGAAGAGAGGTAGGTAGCAGGAGAGGATTGATAGGGTGGTGGCTAATGACTCCTGGCTACTGAATCACCCTAACAGTTCTGTTCACCACCTTATTTTTAGTGGTTCTGACCATAGACCTATCCTTTTGAAGGATGAGGTAAATGAGGTCTTTGCTGGTCCAAAACCTTTCAGGTTTCTTGTTGTTTGGTTGACAAATGGTGAATTTGGTAAGGTGGTGGATTCTTGTTGGAACCACAATTTGAACTGGGTTGCTGCCAAGGAGAAGTTTCATCATGAAGCTGCTCATTGGCACTTGAATACCTTTAAGGCTTTGCATATAAGGAAGAAACAACTACAAGGCAGGTTAAGGGGGCTAGAAGCTGAGTTGAGACCTTCTGAGTCTTTGGAGAGAATGTATAAAAAGATATGGCAGGAGCTGAATGCTATTTTTATCCAGGAGGAACTGACTTGGTTCCAACGTGCAAGATGCAAATGGCTGGCCTTTGGGGATAAAAACACTAGGTTCTTTCATTCCACTACAGTGGCTAGAACAAGGAAGAATAAGATTTTGTCCCTCAAGAAGGAAGGGGGAGTGGGTGGAAGATCCTTTGGAGTTGAAGTGCATGGTTGTGAACTTCATTAAAAACCTCTATGTGGAGGAGTCTATTACTAGGAGTGATGGCAGTTTAGGTAATGGATTTCCAGCTATTGATAATCCAAGTTGGAGGAATATGGGGGCTGTTCCGAGTGGGGTGGAAGTGAGAAGTACTTTCTTGGACATGAAGCCTTATAAAGCTCCTGGGCTGGACATATTACATGCTATTTTCTTTCAATCACAATGGGAGAAGGTAGGGGAATCTGCTGTCAGGTGTATTAGGGGTATTTTTAAAGACCCTAGCAAGGTGGAGGAGATCAACCAGACTTTAATTTGTCTCATTCCTAAATTTGACAAGCCTGAATCCTTAAGCCAATTTAAGCCCATTTCCTTGTGCAATGTGATTTACAAGGTGGTCACTAAGATTATGGCTGGTAGGTTGAGGAATCATCTTAGTGATCTTATCATGCCTAATCAGTGTAGCTTCATTAAGGGGAGGCATGCTTCTGATAATGTCATTATTACACAAGAGATTATTCACTCCATGAGATCTAAAAAAGGTTCTAAAGGTTGGATGGCTATTAAAGTGGATTTGGAGAAGGCTTATGATAGGATAAGTTAGGCTTTTCTTCAAGAAACTCTTAGTTTAGCTGGAATTCCTGAATCTCTTATTGAGTTGATCATGGCTTGTGTTTACACTTCAACCATGAATCTGCTTTGGAATGGTTGTCAAACTGAGGATTTCAAACCCACAAGGGGGATAAGGCAAGGAGACCCCTTATCTCTTTGTGCTATGCATTGAGAGGATGGGACACCTTATTTCTTCAACCGTGAGTCGGAAAGAATGGAAGACAGTGAAGCTGGGTAGGAAAGGTCCCCCCATTTCTCATTTGTTTTTTGCTGATGATTTGCTTTTATTCATGGAAGCTTCTATCAGTCAAGCTGAGTTGGCTATCAGTATTTTGAATCAGTTTTGCCTTGCCTCTGGTCAGAAGGTGAGTGAGAATAAAACTAGAGTTTGTTATTCAAAAAATGTGAATCATACTAGGAGATTGGAGCTTTGTCAAGTCCTAAAGTTTTTCCCTACGGCTGATTTGGGCAAGTACTTAGGGATGCCCATTCTGCATAAAATAGTAAATAGGAATACATTCAGGCATGTTTTGGAGAAAACAAGTAGTAGGCTCAATGCTTGGAAGCAGAAAACTTTGTCTCTGGCCGGAAGAGTAGTCTTGACCAAGGCTGTTCTTTCAGCTTTACCAATTTATTCTATGCAAACTGCCATGATTCCAGTTGGGACCTGTGATGTTATTGAGCAGCAAATGAGGATTTTTGTGTGGGGCTCTAGTAGGGAAGTGAAGAAATTTCATGCTTTACCTTGGAACACAGTTTGTAAACCCAAGAGGGAAGGTGGGTTGGGTATTAGAGGCTTGAGACAAACAAATAGAGCTTGTATAATGAAGGTTGGCCACAGGTTGCTTACAAGCAAGGGTGATCTCTGGGCTAGAGTTTTGAGAGGAAAGTACAAGGTGGAGGAGAACTTGATCCCAAATATTGTGAAGAGACCTGGGTCTTCTAATTTGTGGCAGGGGATAACTAGAGTGTGGCCCCAAATTCTGGAGGGTTCTAGAGTCTTGGTGGGTAATGGAAGGAGGTGTTCCTTTTGGAATGAAAAATGGGTGAGGGATGGTCCCCTAAAAGATCACATAATTCAAGACATTCCTTGTGACCTGTTAGATGCTGCCACTGGTGACATGGTGAAGGAAGATTGGGATTGGAATTGGCAGAGATTTGGTAGTTTGTTATCAGATGATACCTTGGGACTGATAGCAGGAATTTGCCCTCCTAGTCCTATAAATGGAGAGGATATGATTATTTGGGATCTCTCAAATGATGGTAGATTCTCCATTGGTTCAACTTTTGGTAGCCTGAGCCCAGAAAATGCAGCCTATGAGTCTGTTCAATGGAGTTTAATTTGGGACTGGGGGGTCCCCCAAGGATCAAGACCTTTCTTTGACTTGCTCTTGGAGAGAATCTCTTGACTAACCTTCGGAGAAAACAGAGGCATATGTCTGATGATGATGCTTGTCCTAGATGTTTTAGCAATTCTGAAAGCTGTTTGCATGTGTTAAGGGACTGTGGATGGGCTCAACTTGTATGGAAGTCCTTTGTTAAGTAGGAGAGTTGGGATAGATTTGTAAATCTAAACTTAGTGGATTGGATCCAATCCAATCTGTCACCTAAGGGTAATGTTGTGGAAGGTGACAATGGCTGCATTTTATTTGGCATTATTTGCTGGATGTTATGGAAAGACATAAATTGCTTTGTTTTTGAGAATCTGAGGTTAGATGTAGATGGGTTATCTAGGAGTGCTTGCATTTATTTTTCTAATTTTATGAATGCCAATGCACTATATAGGACTGCAGGGATTCTGAAGGGTCCTAAAACTGAAATTCTGGTCCATTGGACTCCTCCTCCCTCAGGTTGGGTCAAAGTAAATGTGGATGGCTCAGCTAGGAATCAGAATGGCCAGTGTGGTTGTGGGGGTGTGGTGCGCGATGATACATGCAAATGGGTTATGGGGTTTGCAAAGAATCTTGGAAGAGCAAGTTCGGTCAGGGAAGAAGTGTGGGGGATACTAGTGGGACTTCATTTAGCATGAGCGAAGGGCTTTAGGAAGGTGTTCCTGGAAGGTGATTCCCGCTCTGTTATCCAGCTTGTGAATGAGGGATGCCTTCCAAGCCATCCTTGTGCCTCTCTTATTCAAAGGATTAATCAGCTGCTTAGTTATGATTGGCAGGTGAAGATTTCTCATGTGTATAGGGAAGGGAATAGTGTAGCTGATTTCTTTGTTGGTATAGCGAGTAGTTTGGATTGGGGGACTAGCTTATTCGAAATTCCTCCTGATGATTGTATAGAGTTGCTTAGTAGGGACTACAGGGGCATTGCTTGGCCTAGATTGGTCAGTGAGATGTAGTTCTGTCTTGTTTTAGTTTCCTTTTTTATGCAAAAAAAAAGAGTTTCAGTAACCATAAGGTCACGAGTTTGATCATCACTGCCCCTACTTTCGAGTGGAATTAAAATAAGCATAAGGTAAACAAAAAAATTGAATAAGTGCAATATCCAAACTTCAAGAGCTTTTGTGTGAGGAGATTTATTAAAGAATATTATAAACTATTAAAAAGAGTGATTTCTTTACGCATCGAAGTAATCATGCCTACCAGCCCCGAACTTGTATAAAACGAACGTGATATAGGGTGCCTGAAAAAAGAATGATAAGTTCACTAAATTCTTTTTAATGATTTGCTTGCCACTTGACTACCCCGGAGAGCATTTAGTTGTTTAATCATGTATAAACAAAGGGATCTATTTTTTTCATGTTGCATGAGATAATTATCTCATGTAATAGAGATAAGATAGTGTGATCCACTATTTTTTCTTAAAAAAGAAAAGAAAAGAAAAATAGTGGACCTCATTACTTTGTCTCTGTTGTTTGAGATAATTATCTGTGCAACATGAGATAATTATTTCCCTTTTAGAGAAATAATTTTTTTATATTGTAGGAAAATAATTATTTTATGTTGTAAAAATAAGATTGCAAATGAGACCTATAAATAAGAGGGGAGAGAAAAAAAGTGAGACTCATCCATCTTTTATATGTGTAAAAAATTTAATTATCTTATATAAAATAAGATAAATATAATCCTTAGTTTTAAACACAAAATTAGAAAATAAGAGGCTTCACGGACCAATTTGCTCCATTTAGGAGAAGGAAGATCCATGACTTCACCTGGGTTCTAGTTAGAACCATAAAATAAACGGACTGAGCCCAAACTACTACGTTAAGTAGTGGACTTTGTACTGTAGTGTTTTTAGTCGGATGGATGCAGCCACAGCTTTTGTAAATATTAGAATTGGCAAGCCTTTGAAAAAACAAAAACAGAACTGACTCGACGTAATCGGGGGTAAGGAGTTATCCACAAACTCGTTTAAGTTTATTAAGGGACTTTTGGTAAAGAAAATATTTTTTTTACCAGAAAAAAAATTTGTCGTATAAAATAAGAAAAAGTGTGTTAGTGTTCTCTCGCTGTGGACAAATTATTTACCATATCTTTGATGACAATGTTCATAATGATATTATGTGCAAAAGATGTTTTCGAGCAATAAAATTTTGTTACTCACTTTTTTACTTTACTCCTATCAGTGTTTAAAAATTCGGTCCGGCTATCGATCCAACCGAGGTCAGAGGTCACGGGTTCAATCGGAGGGTCACGGGGTCACTACGCTGACCCGATTTTATATATTAAAAAAATATAAATATATATATTCTATATGAAAATATTAAAAAGCAAATCACCAATCATCAAAAATTCAAAATATTCTTAACATAATTCACCAATTATAACCACAAGTCAATATTACACAACCTAATTAAAGTATCAAGATACCAAAATACAGAACTCATATTCTAATGATACCAAATTATCAAGATACCACAAGTCTAGGTCGTTTGGAGAGAAGAGAAAGATTAGATTTAGGTTTGCAAGCATTTTTATTTTTATTTTTTAATAAAACGACGTTGTTTCGTGGAATTTTCTTTAAAATTTTTTTTGCAGTGACCCCCTTTGACCCCTCTGACACGGGAGTCACTGAAACCCGGCCGGGTTTTGGGGGTCGGAGGGATCGATGTGCATATAGGGTCCAACTTGTAATCCCAACCCTCAGGATAGGGGTCAGGATTGACCCGGGTCAACCCAGGAAGTGAGGTGGAGCTTTAAAGCACTGTATTAAATATGGCTAAATTATTTTTCTCATCTTATTTTGCTGAGCAATTTTTTTTCCCTCCTACCAAACACTCCTAACATATTACTTTATTTATAAATATGTTGCATTCATTGTTTTTAGGCTAATCGACCAAAATGTTTTTTTAAAAAAAAATTATATACGAATCTGTTTCTATTTAATTAAAATTGGCTGTCATTTACTTGAATAAATATTGGTCAACGAATGGAATATATAAAGTTTGATTTTAGAATGGGACCCATCTGATCAACTTTCAAATAAGAATTGATATATAATTTGGAAAATGACACAAACTGGTAAATTTATTTTATTTTAAAAGAAGGACAATTTGATCGATCAATCTTATCTACAGAAAAATGAGTTTTAACTCAATAGGTGTAACTCAATTGATACAGACTCTCAGACTAAGTAGATGGGGTTTGAATTTGATTTTGATTCCTATGAAATACATCGAAAAAGATAAAGAACTTTAACCATAACTAAAATTTAACTTTGGATTATTCTCATAGTCTCATAACTAACTCAAAGAGTAAAAATTTATAAAAATATCTATAATTTGATTTGTCTCAAAAAAGTAATTAGGATCAGTATTAAAAAAAAATAGGAGTTATAATAGTCTAAGATCAGTAAGGAAAAGTAGATAATTAATAGATGTTAATTAAATAATTTTCCATAATGTCTTATTAGTTTTTTTTTTGATTAATCACAGGTATCCTTCACGTGAGGTAATTTTATTCGGAGCAAATTCAGGATTAAAGCTTTAAACTCAAACTCTTATCAGACTCTTATCAGACTCTTATCTTTACCTGTTTAGCTTTCATGCGCCAACCGAACTACCATTATTTAGTATAATATTTTATTAGTTGAAAATTACACATTAATACTAAAAAAATTCTTTTAAAAACAGTGCTTTCATCACTATATTCAGAACAATCGCAGCCTTTAAATACTTATGCTAATAAGACTATTTATTATAGGGTTTTGTTCGTTTGAATATTATTAATTTATTAGGGCCTTTTGGTGTGATGTATAAGACCTGATAGTATAAACTTATATTATACGTTACAACATTTTTAGTTGTTTGGTGTGTCCATCGTATAGTATAAACTTATACAGCAGAGTCCTTTTATACATCAAAATGATGTATAACTTAATCAGGCCTAGGAGAGTAGGATTAGGCCTGATAAGAGATTGATGTATTAACCAATGCAATTTGCAAGAATTAATATATTATTTTAATATTAGTATATTAAAATAAATAAAAAATTCAATATATAATTTTTTAAAATATTGGAGATTTTTATTTTTATAAAAATTAATATATTTTTTGGACACACTGATCAACATATTTTTATAAAAATAATATCTTCTGATATATTTGGAAGAATTATGTAAATTCATTATTAACAGGTATTTTTGACAAAAATATTTATTTTTAACTTATCTAGTATTATACAGTGTATTACCAAACATTAAATGATATTATCTTATACAATATTATGCCAAACGCTGGATAGTATTAAAATTTAATCAGGTCTTATACAATCATGCCTTATACTATCAGGTCATATACTATCAAGCCTTATTCTATACTATATACCAAACATGCCGTTACTTCTCGTCCTTATCGTTTCAGTCACTTGCGCACAAATATGGAATGCCATTGCTTTTTGACAGAAAGTAGCTTATCTAAATCTTCACACCTTTAATCTTCGAATAAATTACATTTTTCTCATAAAAGCTTAAGTTACCCATTTCTTTTTAATTTTTAAGAAAAATAATCTCCTCCCTTAAATTAAGATTAATATGTATTTACTTTAATCTATTTTATGAATAAGCATCACCCGCCACTAGTTTGATCCTTTACTATCAACTTTGAAAGTTTAAAAAATAAAAGGAAATTAGATGAAATCGCAAAACCGGCAGTAAAAATGTTCAAAATTTCATATTTTAAGTCTCAAAGACAATAATAAAATTATTTAAAACTAATTGCTGATAACACTAATTAGACTACATATAATAAATATATTGCAAAGAGGCTCGTTCATAGTTGCTCACGCGCCACTAAGAAATCCATTTATATTAAAGTGAAAAAATGTAACATATTTTCATCTTTAAAGGGAATTTGAGTATTTCACATAACCCAAGAGTATAAATTATCCTTTTCTTTTCAAAAGCCTAAATTGATTTCTGGCAAATCATTTCCAATGATCACTTATAAGTTTTCTATCGTAAGACTCAACATTCTACATATCTTTTATCACTTTAAACCACAAGTTTCAACTTTCAACCTATTCATCATCACCTTTCTCATCTCATGACTTAGTTCTAAGATGAGCAACACCAATGGTCCAGCACTATATATCAATATATTTTTCATCATATATTCAAATATCTTATAAATTAACAAGGCCTCTTTCAACCTAGTGGCATTTCCATTCCTAGCTATTAAAGTTCAAGTTTTCTTTCTTTAAGTATCATTATTAGTGGAGTTTTGGTACATCTGAAAAAGATGGAAGTTGTGGACATCGCTCTCCCACTACCTATCCAACATATAGACGCAGAAGGTGTCTAGTTTCCCACATATTCTATATACCTAATACCACACCAACAATTATCACAAGGATGGTTTGTCCCTATTTGATATAATATATATATTTTTGAGTGTTCAATTCCATGATGCATGTTGCTATCCGAGTAGTCACATTCAAGTGAAGTGGACATATTCAAGTGGGGAAAAATGGGTAGATTCTGCGTGCTATATGAGATATGGTCAGCTTGGGCTGACAATAGATGTGTGTGTGGTTATATATTTGTATTTTGTTTGATCTCTCTGTGTTTAAGATGTCCATTAATTTCAAACATGTAATAATGAATACTTTACAATGGATGATTTGTAAGGAGAAGTGACAATCAATTTTTAAGATCATCACGTGCTCTTCGATCCCCACTTTCTTTCTTAGTTGAGTACGAGAAAGAAAGAAAAGATAATAATATGCTCAGACAAAAAATTAAAACAGCTCACTTTTTATTTTCGCATATTTTATGTATATTTTATCATATCTATATACTTAGGCTTTTCTTTTCTACCTTCCTCCTATTTTTTTCTTAAACAAGTACAATCTTTCTCGTGAGTTTTATTCTTTCCCCAGCATAATTTTCCTGAAACATAGCATGGCTTTGTTTGCTTTGACAATGACCACTGAAGCCGAAAGCAAAAGATGAAAGGGAAACGTACCCAAACGTCAATAGACACTAGCGGTGTACACAGGACAATGTGGGTTGCAGTTATTGGTTAAAGGGATTTGAAACGCTTAACATTTTTATTTTTTGTGCATGAGTTCAATATTGTTTTTTTTTTTTTTGACAAAAGTCTTAGTGAACAGTCACCATAAGGATCTCTCAACATCCTTATGAAAAATCAAACAAGGTAACTCAGTTGACACATGAATATTGAGCAGATGAAGATGAGAAATTGAGAACGTGTATTCGATTATTTTCAATATCATTTTTATAAGGATTTAAAGTCTTAATCTTGGATCCGTCTCGATCGTACTAGTCGCAAAACGATGACTGATTAAAATATTTCAAAAAAAAAAAATCTTAATTTTTTTTTAAATGAGTTATAAAATCATAAATAAATTGTAAGCGCCTGAACATTGATATTAAAATAACATAAATTAGTTAATAAATCATTTGCTCGAAAGGGAGGTGAAAAGCAGGGTTGGCCCTATGAGATAATAATCTAGTAGAGTAATAGAAATAAAAAATGATAAGCAAAAAGCGACTCGAAGGGAGAAGTGCGGTATTTATTAGGGCTGGCAATATGGGCTGGCCTGTCTTGGCCCGCCCCGCTCCGCCGTTGGTCCACTAAAAATGGGCCGGCCCGCCCCGATCCATTTTGACAAAATGGATTGAATTGAACAACTCAGCCTGTTTTATGAGTGAGCTGACGGGATACAGGCAAATCCGTCTAAAATAAAAAAAATTCATAAAAATAAAATAAAATATATAAAATTCTGCCTAAAAAATTCTTAAAAATATAAAAAACATCGGGTGCAGAGAAATTTCGATAGCTTTGCCAAGGACGGTTTTCTCTACCGCACCGATTTTGCGCAATGCATAGGTCCGTTCCTTTTTCAAATTTTAATTCAGATTCTTGCATTGTGCATATGCATTAATCATTTCGATTCTTGATCCTAAAAGCATTTTCATTCCTTGTTTGAGTCCATTGTGTTTCGCCAATTTTGTGGCTTAAAACTTAGCTAGATCTTGCAAAATCTTTTACTTGCCATTTTTTCTTCAAGAGTTATTGTTTTTCTGAAGGGATGAGAGATTCTAAGGAGTTCGCTCTGGAACTATTTGATGCTCTGAGTCGGAGACAGAGACTGAAGGTTGAAAAGATCAGCAGAGATGAACTTTACGAGTTCTGGTCGCAAATTACCGATCAAAGTTTTGATTCGCGACTCCAGATCTTCTTCGATGTGTAACATTTATTGATTAAATATTATTTTAAAGTACTAATTAATTAATTATCCCACGTTTTCCTTTCTTATCTTTAAGCTAGTATTTGCATGCCCATAATAAACACTCAATCTTAATTAAATGTCACGGTAATTTCTTTTAGTAATTAAATATCCACAAAGCTTAGATATTTCGATCATAATCCTTACTTGCCTTTCTTTTTCTCTATTTCTTATTTTTCTCTTTAATTAAATATCCACATGAGTGGGCTAGCCCGTCCCGTGACGGGCCAAGTCTGGCGGGCTAATGGATTTGGCAGGGCGGATTAAGCGGACTAATAGGTTGAAAAATTTAACTCACCCTGCCCTATTTGGCAGACAGGACGACTTCAGCTCATTTTGCCAGCTCTACTATTTATAGAGGAAATAGATTCCCCGGTAAATGCTTGAGTCAAACCGTTTTGTCCAGTGGGCACTCTCTGATGTGGGGTAATGCGTCTTCACATGTGCATGAGAAAAGAAGATTAGGTGTGAAAAAAAAATATTTGTCCTATTTTAATTAAAGGTGCAGCTGAGCTGAGGCTCTATAAAATAAAAATAAACTTAAGTGCTTTGCTGGTCCAGAACAATATACATTAGATACAAAAATGAACACTTGATTGATGTCCTACAATTCAATATGTATAGCTGTGACAAATACATAAAAGGAATAAAAGAAAGGCCGTTGAGAGATAGGGAGAGAAATAAAAATAAATAAGTTAAAATAAATTAAGGAAAACTTCAATCGACCTTTTTTATTTAACTTTGAAAGACACTCGTTTTGATACTCAAACTTTAAAAATGTGCAACACGATCTATGAATTTTTAGAAGTGTGGATTTTGACCATTTTGTCTACTTTTCGTTAAACATTAATATAAATTATTAGATTTTAAAATTTCAGTACTAAAGTGCACTTGAACACAAGTTAACTATATATATATATATATATATGGGTTTATCATTTCTCAAGCTGCTTGAGACAATATTATCTCTGGCTATTAAATCATAACCATACAAAGATGGATCAATGGTGATAAAGGAAGAGAGAAAAAAAGAGAAACATAACCATTCAAAGGTGAATCAATTAATATAAGGAAATAAATAAACAAAACGACGTAGTTTTGGGGTGGCCAGAGATAACATTGTCTCCAGCAACTTGAGAAATGTTTTTCCTTGTATATATATATATATATATATATATATATATATATATATATATATATATATATATATATATAAAATATTTCTCCGACAACTTGAGATAAGTTTATCTCCGGCCACTCCAAAACGACGTTGTTTTGTTTTTTTATTTCCTTATATTAATTGATTCACCTTTGAATGATTATAATTCTCTTTTTCTCTCTTCCTTTCTCACCATTGATCCATCTTTGTATGGTTATGATTTAGTAGTCGGAGATAAAGTTATCTCCGGCAGCTTGAGAAATGATAACCCCTATATATATATATATATATATATATATATATATATATATATATATATATATATATATATATGAGAGGAAGGATATTGTGACAACCAAGTTGTGTTACTACCAATCAATCTTACCGTTAGATCGATTATGTTGATCCAACGGTTATATTTATTTCCATCTTTGTATGGTCATGATTCTCCATATTTAATACTTTATATTTATTTTCACCTTTGTATGGTTATGATTTCCCATATTTAATGCTTTCACTTTAAATATGGGGAATCATGACCATACAAAGATGGAAATAAATATAACCGTTGGATCAACATAATCGATCTAACGGTGAGATTGATTGGTAGTCACTTGGTAGTAACACAACTTGGTTGTCACAATATCCTTTCCCTATATAAAAATAAGAAAAGGATATGTTTACAAATTTTTTTTACAAATTACAACTGGTCATACACTCTTGATTGAAATATGACTGATCATACTTAGTGTAATTTATAAGAACTTATAAAAAAAATTATAAATATAACTTTTTATATATATATTTCTTCTGCTGACCGATCAAAATTCGCATTGTTGCTTATTTTTTTTGACAGGTAAGTCCCACACAATGAGCCCAAAACGATGTTGTTTTGAGGTAGAAATCAAGGTATTTTAGTAATTATAATTTATTCCAAGATTATAACAGTTTTTATCATTATATTTTTTTAATCATTTAACCCTAAACAACGTTGTTTTGGGAGAAAATGTAGATAACTTATCTACATTCACTGTAAAAATATATTATAAATATATATGAGGCAGGATCCTTTGACACCTGTGTCAAATTTCAAATTTGACACCTCATCTGAGAGCCGTTAGATAAAAAAATATCAATGGTGTCACATGCTTACAAATCAGAGTCTTTGATCCTTTTTGATCTAATGGTTCTTAGATGAGGTGTCAAAGGATCCTACCTATATATATATATATATATATATATATATATATATATATATATATATATATATATATATATGATGTTAGATCATTTTACACAAGTATAAATTTATATTCTCAATTTCGACCCCGTTGATCTCACTTATATTTAATGACTTTAATTTTGTAATTATGTAAGTCATTGGATATAAATAGATCGATGTCCATAAATGAATATAAAATTTCTTATTATTACACTAATATAAGTAATCTACCCCATCTATATATATTATTGAAATTTGATAACACATCATATACAGTGGCGAAGCCACTTGGGTACCGACTGATTTTCAAAAAATGTTACATATTTTTTTTAAAAGATTATGGTATAGTCTTGGTATTGATTAAGTTTTTAAAAATAATACAGCATTGATACTAGCTGGATTTTACTAGTTGGGTCTTTTGGCATAAAGTTTTGGATTGTAGTGATTCTTTACATGGTACCAGAATTTTAGTGACCATAAGGTTGCGAGTTCGATCTATGCAGCTAGTATTAAGAAATGATGGGGGCATGTGTAGCACAAGGCAGACAAAAAGTGGGCTTGTGCCATATCTACGCTTCAAGTCCAAAGACTCTTGCGTGAGGGCAGTGTTAGAGATAAAAACATTAAAAAAATTTAATAAATTAAGATTTTGGGTTTGATTGTGATGTTCCGAACTCATTTAATGTTGCTGCTCACTTGACCCATGGTTGGCGGCTATCATGCACGGACACGAACATGAGACATGGGACACGACACAACACTTTGACACGTAAATTTTAAAAAATATCATAATCCGACACGTTAGGAAACGTTTTGATATTAAATAATATTTTTAATATATATAATATAGTTTATATTTAATAGATATAACAGTCCATAAAAAATCATATAATCAATCAAATAGGATTCTAAGTTTTTAATTTTTATTAAATGTTTTTCAGCACGCCGGGCCATTTTAATTGGATTGGTCATTCATTAATGTATATGAATATCAGAAGTTAGAATACCTAATTAAGGTGATATTTGTTCGTTTTGTTATTTTCACCATTTCCATTGTAAATCATTAAAAAAGTATGATAAAGCCAAAAAAAATAAGTAGCAAAACTCTTTATAATTAATATTAAAAGCATATAAACAAAAAATGAAAACAAAACAAGAAGCAGCCACAGCCACACATTTAGAATTTCTGTGACTCAGATCCAAAATATCTCGATTTCATTTACAAACTAAGCTAAGGAAAGATAAAATAAAACAGATGAAAAAATGAGAGGAAAAGTTAACATACTTCAGAGAGAGACATCAGAGAGAGAGGGACGAGTAAGAGAGACACCAGACCACTTACCTGAAGAAGCAATAAGAGGAGAAGCTCACAACGAAGATGAACAGAGACAGCCAAGCAGCAGACGAGTCGAGGAAGAAGCAAAAAGCAGCGAGCGACGAGATTGCAGCGGTAAAAGAGGGATATCAACGACGAGATTGCAGCGGTTAAAGAGGGATATCAACGTGAAGAAAGAGGGAAGTCACCATTTTGCTACGTTTGGACAAAAAATTATCAGACTGCCACAGTAAATTTTGTCAAAATGCCACGCGGCATAAACCAAAAATGCCACATCAAAATTTGACATCTAACATTTTTGGTTTTGATGTGGCATATTTCGTTACACTGTGTAGCAAATTACTTGCATGCATAATTCGTTACACTGTGTAGTGAATTATGCCGCGCGTGGTATTTTGGCAAAATTTACTGTTGGCGTGGCAGTCTAGTAATTTTTTTTTGGCGTGGCAGTCTAGTAATTTTTTTGTCCAAGCGTGGCACTTTGATCACTGTTCTAAGAAAGAGATAGAGTTCTAAGTTTTTAATTTTTATTACATGTTTTTTCACCTTTTTTTATAAAATTATAATTTTTTTATGAAAATGTCAAAACGTGTCCAAGAACGTTGACTAAGTGTCGGACTTAGTCAAAGTCGCGTGTCAGAATAGTTAACATGTCATAAAAAATTGACTGCGTGTCGGAACGTGTCGGAACGTGTCGGTGTCAGACACGTATTTTTTCAAAAAATTGTCGTGTCCGTGCATCAAAGGTTGGCGGTCTCTCCTACTATGAGCTCCCTATGCATGGCCCAATAATAAGCTGAGTCTTTTCCCTAACTCAGGCCACTGATCATATATCAATTAGTTCATGTAATAAC
The DNA here is from genome assembly GCF_033153095.1 of Gastrolobium bilobum. Taxonomy (NCBI): domain Eukaryota; kingdom Viridiplantae; phylum Streptophyta; class Magnoliopsida; order Fabales; family Fabaceae; genus Gastrolobium; species Gastrolobium bilobum. The sequence continues at coordinate 16,775 of NW_026895605.1, read as the reverse complement.
ACATTATTAAATGATAGTATAAGTCATTTTACACTCAGTTAGTTCATGTAATAACACATTATTAAATGATAGTATAAGTCACTTTACACAGATAGTGAATTCAAATTAAATCCATATGACAAATTTGAAGCAAAATAGATATGTAAATATCATTACCCACTTTAATAATTCCCATGCATTTATAATTCAGTAAGAATATTCATAAATAAGCATGATTAATATTGACGTTTATATAAATTGAAAATGAAAATGTAAATTGAAAATCTAATTAATATTGCATTTTTTCTTTTTGGCTAAAATATAGACTCTTTTTTATATTATCCATTAGTTTATCGATTATTTTTTATTAGTCCGATTTGAGTCAGGTAGGATCACATGAGCGACAAAATTTTTTTACCAAGTTTTGACATAGTTGCATTCTTAGGAAATCGAACTCGAAATCTCGGGTTAAATTAGAACAATCTCTTACCCAATAATTATAGCTCAATTGACAACACAAGCTGAGTAAATGGAGAGATAATTTAAGTTCGATTCATAGCAAATACATCTTTGGAGAGGGGGTGGAGAACTTTAACTATATCCAAGCTTCGGCTTGAGATTAGTTCAATAAACAATTCAAAAAGTTGAAACTTGTTAAAGAAAAAAAAAACCAAATATAGTCATAAGACTTGACGTGATAAAAGGATGCAAAAAAAAATGTGAGTTTTGGTTTTCTAACGTTGATTGAGAGGAGGAAGACAATGACAATAAATTATTTCCCTAATTTATTGGGGGTGTTTGGTATGAGTATTTTGTGTGGAATAATAGGAAAGTAGGTGGAGAATATTTTTTAGCCATGTTTGATATAACGAAACTTAAAAAAAACTAAGGAAAAAAGTTAGCAGTGATTCAAGTTTTGTACTAAATACAACTAAAAAATTATACCCCACAACACATGGTATTTTTTTTATCCTTGAAATCAGAATCTGGTTTGAATGATTTGAGATCAAAATGCCCCCTTGTAATATATCTGCAAATGTGTAAGTAGTCATCGCAGAGAAGCACGCTATGGAGAGAAAGCTTCATCGTCTTCGTTTGCGCATCTTCGCGTATCTGATTTGTGACTTGGTTTTGTCCGAAAAATGTTTATTCGTAAACTGGTAGATGTGTCCTTTGTCATTTATTAGGAATCCCACTACTGTGGGAGCATCGATCTTGGAGCTTCCGATTTAAGAAAAAGAGACTTTCGTACTTATTTTGAGGTACATAATCTTTGATTTGCTCCATTATTACTTTGTCTCTCAAGTTCTTTTCGTTTGGAATGATGTTAAAATAAAGAGTAAATTGATAATTTAAGTTAACATTCTTTCAATATTTTACGATCAATCAAACAATTTATCAGTAAAATTAACCAAATTTTTTCGATAAAATTTTAACATACCAAATAACTTTTCATTATTTTCTTGGGCTAAATAATTTTTAACTATATTCTCAGAATTTTTTTTTTTACAGATAAAGAAATATCTGTTGTACCAAACGCACGCTTGAAAGTTGCTGCATTCAGTCTCGTCAAAAATTAAAGTAACCCGAGATGATATTAATTTGTAATAGACTAGAAAACCGAACGGTTGAACCTTTATTACGTGGCCGAAATTACAAAGAAAAGATAGGCATCTCTCTCTCTCTCTCTCTTTCCTCCCCCCTATTTATTTAGAGTCTTCGAACCTAGCAGAATAGTAATCTATAATTTACCTTTGGAACCTAGCAGAATAGTAATCTATAATTCACCTTTGGAACCTAACTCCACCTCCACATCTTGAGCTCTATCTTGGAGGTCTATACTTCCCTTATAATGATATCTTTGAGCAACATATAGAAAATAAATCAAGTTCAGAACTCCCATCCCTGCTATGAGGTAGTAAAAGTAATCTAGCCTGCCAGCATTTATATCATTTGTCAACCAATCTGGATGGCTATGTGTTCTAGTTGTATGATGAACTATGGTGACTAGTATGGTGCTAACATAGCTAGCCCCAGCAAAAGAACATGAGAACAAGGCATTAGCAACGCTTCTCATATGCTCAGGAAATTGCACATTGAAGAACTCAATTTGTCCAATTATATTAAATGCCTCGCAAAGACCCATCAGGATTAATTGAGGGGCTAGCCACAGTATTGACATGGGAGCAATGCCCTCTGGGTTTGGATTCGTATTTGCTGAATCTCTTCTCACTTTTTCAACCATGGCAGCTGCAACCATGGACAAAATAGAGAACACCATGCCAATTCCAATTCTCTGGAGGAGAGTGATACCTCCTTCATGTTTAGTTATTCTTCTTAGTGCTGGTACCAACACTCTGTCATAGAATGGAACCCACAAACCTATGGTGATGAATGATATAATTCCAATTGAACCGGGTGGTATTTGAAATTTGGGTCCAAGGTGTCTATCCATCTTCTGTGCTTGTGATATGGTGAATGTTCCTTGTTGTGCCATGGAAGTGAGACCAATGATACCAGCAGCCCAGATAGGAAAAATTCTTGCTAAGCATTTAACCTCTTCTACTTGCTGAATGCTAGCAAGTTTCCACTGATTTACTCTGCTCCCATCTGGATTTAGCTCACCTTCCATTACTAGAGCTGCTTTATTCAAGACCCTAAACAATACAAATCAATATATGTAATTAGAACATGGGGTTAATATTTCTCCAATTTGTGGATGGGATTCTATGAAAAGGAGAGAGAGAAAAAAAAAAAATTAAAATTTACTCATTTTTATGTGAGTGCAGAAAGCAAAAAATTAAACTCTTAAAACTTTTATATACAATAGTCTTTCTAATTATTGGTCAATGATATAGGACAATGACATAAGAACCCATAGCGATAAATTAAACTCTTGCAAGATTGAATACTCCACAATGATAGAGATATCTTACCCGAATTGGTTGGTGAAAGGTAGTTTTGACAAAACAGCAGTCCCATACAATGGAGGATCATAAAAAATCCCATCTACCTGCTTCTCACTTGGAAGCTTAAGTTTTCGCTTTCTATAAGCAGCCACTAGAACTTGTGCAATACCAGAAAAAATGCTTCCTTCTGGCTTCACATATACGTAAACCTTTGTTCCTATGAAGAACATGATGATGGAACAAAGCATGCATACAGTTGGTATAGCAAAACCTATCTTCCAGCTAACAGAGTCTTGGATATAGACAATCAGTGTTTGAGTGAGCAACAACACCACAGTAAATGTAGTGTAGTACCAATTAAAGAAGCTCTTGATCCCTTTATTCCCTTCATCTGTAGTGCGATCAAATTGATCAACACCAAATGGTATACTACATGGCCTTATACCAGCAGAGCCTATGCTTAAAGAGATAAGTCCCATAAGCAAAGCACCCAGATGAGATGTGCTAGCTCTAACACATTGATTTAATATTCGTTGCTGTGTAGTACAAGATGGAGGGTGCAACTCTGGTAACCAAGCTGTTAAAGTCACCACGGTCATCCCCTGTCACAACAATTATTCATAAAAACACTTAAATATGTATTTATACATACATGTTTGAAAAAATGCAAGCATAAAGAAGTGAAAGGCAAAACAAGTGACTGAACAATAAAGCGAAAGACATAAAGGTACTGATGTCACGTTAGGAAACAGATCAGCGAAAAGATTTATGTGCAAACAAAAAAGGTGGATGCAGAAGTCAAACTTCCCCAGTTTAGAATTTATTGAAATTGATACTTTCACTCCATCTTTTCTATTAAATTAAGTTCAAATGGTCCAATTTAATTTCACTATTTGCGTGTCCATCATCTCTTCGGACCATAAAAGTATGAATATATGCTTGTGTTTAGATACTAGGGTGTATTGGATGATAATTGGGATATGAAGACCCAAAAAAAACACAAAACATGAATTACTAAGTTGCATAACACTTTTTTTTTTTTTTATATATATATTTGGTACAGAAGTTGCATAACACTTTAATTGTCTGTTTCTCTCTCTCTCTCTCTTTTTATTTATTTCTGCTCCGACTCTAGTAAATGCGCCGACGACAGATACACGCGCATGACACTTTTTAAAAATAAATTTATCTTTGAAGTATATAAAAAAAATCTGATACCGTTAAGTTAATTTAAAATATATTATAATCTTGACATACACCCATATTTATGTCAAATAGAAATAAAGTGACCATTTCATTTATTAAATTAAAATGCCAACCACCCTACATAATATCATAATAAAAGAGCAATAAAGTAAAACCAAACCATGAAACGAGGTTGAAAAATGGACACCCTCAATTAGATAATTAGAATCGATATAAAAATAAATATAAACACAACAACTCTAGCTGCAGGATTAACATAACTTTGTGAAGGAGTTTTTTTTTTTTAAAAAAAAATTAATTGTTTTTTTAACTGAAATAAACATGCACTATTGCACTTGGTTCTCCACAGCTAGAGACTCAGAAGTTACAACTAAGGAACTCAAAATAATCAAGCTAGTTCACTCTATTCTAACAAAGGTTTAAATAAATTTAGAGGGGAGAAATCTATACCAGTAGAGAAAAAAAGGAAGCAACAGCTATAGTCCGGAACCGTCCCACATAGGCATCAGAAATGAAGGCACCAATCAAGGGGAAAAAGTTGGTAATACCAGACCATATGTTGAGAATGTTTGAAGCATAAACTTGGTCCAAATGAAACTCTCTTGTCAAATACACCATAAAGTTTGCAAATAACCCAAATGCTGCCAACCTCTCAAACGTTTCATTTCCTGTAACATTAGCTCGAAGCAAAGTACGGGAATCAAATTATTTGTAATTGAGCTTTCTTTGTGAAAGAAAGACATAATTATGGAAGATAATAAAAATAGTGTTAGAATAAAGACAATATAAGACCTAAAATAAAAGGCATGGACTTCCATCCTCCAGGCTTCTTATTAGCTGATTCTGAACAGTTTTTGCTTAGCTTTTCATTGGTTGGTTCCTTTTCTACTGTTGAGCTTGAAGAAAAGCCACTTTTGCAGCATGGAAGTGACCAAGAAGATAACCAAACAGAAGAAAAGCCAGAGAGCTTTTTCTTCTTATTCTCTGCAGCCAACATTTTCTTCCAAACTCTTTTTTTTTTTGTCTCCCCAGGTAGTTAACCTATAATGAAACGAATATGTATTAGGCGTTGATGAGTTTGAGCTAAGGCCACAAGACACTTATTTATAGTTATACAACACACATTAATGATTGAAGGACAGAGGATTGATTATTGGACACTGTACGTAGCATCGTATTTAATGAGTAGAATACATCCAAACAAAGACAGACTTTGGACGTACGTGTTCTACGTACGTTCAGCCTACTAACTCTGACTCATGCACGAGCACCATGTACAGGGATTGCGTGCTGCGTTTGCCATCTTCAGTGGAAGCGTGGGGACCATGAAACAATTTTCAATCCCTTCCTTAATCCGATGGCACTATCTTTAACAATCACTTTTTGCATGTTTAGATTATATAGTTTGCAGATTGGGTGTGCACATCAAAAAAAGTTTTCTTTTTAATTTTTGTTTAGATTATTTAAGAAAGGCTTGGCCAACTATATTATGAAAAAAAAAAGAGAATAATGTTGTAGGAAAGTTATTAAGTTATATTATAGAGATAAGAATTGTAGGACTCACATTTGTTTTCAAAAAACAAAACAAGTGTGGGTCTCATAATTCTTGTCTTTTTATTTTTTATTGGAAATAATAGGAAATTAAAACAAAAACACAACAAAAAGAAACTAGGCACAAAATCTAGACCAGTAAACACTTATAGTGTCACGATATTATCTAATAATATAATTAATTTCTTATATGGTTTGATAGATTTTTATTGCAATTTTATTTTAATAAGTTCATCAATATTTAAATTGAAATCCTGGATTTTGTTAATTAATTATCCAACTAATCTAATTTGAGTTGTGCATATTTCCATGGTCCATATATCTCTCAATCAATTTTTTAACACAACTGCATATCCAAATTAAACTTCTATTTAATACCACTTTTTTTCTTTTTAAATTTGATAGTCATTCTCTCTCTTTCTTTCTAATTTAAAAATTCAACCAGTGAGTTTGGGCTTTTGCCCTTTTCTTGTACTAAAAATAAAAAAAATTCAGCCAGTGTTTCTTGGATTTGATTGCTTTCATGTATCTCATATATGTATATGAAACTCAGTGAATGCAAAAATTTCTCCCCTTCTTTATTTGATGCATTATGTATTTTGTTGAGAGGTGAAACAAGAAATTCTTCAAAAAGTTACTTGGGAACATTTTTAAATGAAAGAATATTTTTAAAAATTCAAAATATTTTGCAATATATACTTTTATAAATAGTATGAACTAGCATAATTCAATAATACAAGTATAAAAATTTAAATTGTTGTGAATAAGTTTATGTCAATTAAATAATCTCTAGATATAGACAAAATGTATAAGTAGCGTACATACTGTTGATTTTATATGAATTTATGCATAAAAGTGTGAATATATAGTTTAGAAAAGTTGTGGTTTTTTTAAATTTTTTTTTTTTTACATATATCTAGCTGGCACTATTTTTTTGGGGGGGGGGGGGGGGGGGGCGCAGGCAGCTGGCACTGTCTTGTTGTTGTATGTTTTAGAGATAATTTTTATATTAAAAATAACTGGAATTATATTTATAACTTTTTTTTCTTACAAGTTATAATATTCTACTATCAAATTTTAACTATTGATTTTCATTAATTTGACAATTATAATTTATTTAGAATTAATAATTAATTATTAAATGTGATTTAAAAAATTTAATCAGTATATTCATGAAAATCAACGGTTAAGATTAGTCGTAAGATGTTGTAAACATAACATCCCTCTAAAATAATACCAAAAATTAATTTCTTTAATTTCTACTGCAACAATAAACTAAAGATTTAGATTATATTAGTATAAAAATTTAAAAATTTTTATTTATACTTTTTAAATTTTACGTAAATGTTAACCGGTGTCCGAAATTTTTATGGATCCGATTATTATAATTTTGATTTTATCCTTTCCACCCTTTGTGAGAATTGCGGTTGTCATGATTGCAACCTATAAGATATTTATACAATATACGGGGTTCTTTCTAGTTATAGAATTTGAAAGGCAATAGAAAATTACATATGATACTTGTGGAACATAGTGACCACATAATTATTCTCCACGAAATAAACATTAATAGGAAGAAAGTGCCAAAGATAGAAATATTTAATTTAACTTGCGTGCCTTTTGTAAGAACACTTATATAGCATTAAGAATGCCTACATTTCACATGTGATACAAGGAAAAATGTGTGTGGGTCTCAAATTTGATTTGATTTACAGTGTTTCGGGGTTTTAATTTTAACCTAACATTCCTCCTTATTTACTCACTTCAGAGATAAATCCATATTAAGAGAATATTATCTGCAGTTAAATATATTATATTTAATCCAAATCTTACTTTCTCCAATTATTTTACTGTCTAATACAACCCACCTTTGAGACGGCTAGGGCGAAACATACCCAATTAAGAAAGGATATGGATTTGTATAGGCTAAATTAACAAGAAAAACTTAAATAGTATTATTATTATTTAATACAAAATCATCCTGATCTCATAATTTGGAATGAAAGTGGGAATGTCTGTGCGAAGTCTTAAACAAGGTCTACGATCTTTTCTTACATCTTAATCTTATATTCAATTATAATCGTCGATTGTTATAAAAGTTTATAGAAATCAATGATTAAGATTGAATATAAGGTTTATTATTATTACGTAAGTTGATCTGTCGCTTAAACAAATACATGTACAAATTCGTGGTAATTCGACCATTGAGATTCTTGCTAGTCAACGTTATCAATTATCATCAGTATACCACGATGAGACATTTCTACATATGATCACTATAAAACATCGTAACCAATCACTATGATTCAATGTTCAGAAAATAGTTGATTTAACCCTATCACTTATCGCTAAGAACTTAATTCTATCTTGGATAATTGGAATATAAATATTATCCAACCCCATTTTGGAACTGACTCTTTAATTATCATCCACGACTTTAGAGCAAGACAAAGGTGTTTCACACTGAGTGGATATAAATCAAAAAAAATAATTTCTGACAAAATATGGGATCAATTTCAAGTAATCATTTTAGACGTCAATTTCAATTAAAAAGGAACTAAAAGGATAGGGCTGTTTAAGTGTTTTATACATAGTTATCAAATCTGGATCGGTCGGCTAATCCAATAGGAAATTGGACTCTCAACCGATCCGGTTTGTTAATTGGATTGATTGTACGTTCAAACTGATGAGAATTAATTAAACCGCCAATAATTTCGGGTTCAACCGGTGCCGGTTTTTGACTCAAACCGGTTTTGTAATTTTTTGCAAAATAAATTACAAGAGTTGCTTGAAGCTATGAGGGCTCAATCCCTTGTCCCATGGTGTGACAACATTAGCTTTACTGCTAATTAAGCCAATGTACGTATCTCATTATATATAATACTCATATTAAAATTACCAAAAAAAAAAAAATACTCATATTAATTGTTATGTTTGTTAAATACTTTTATATAAATTTAATTTTACTAGTTTAACCAATGGGTCATAGTTCAATCCATTAATCTAATATCCCAACCAAGTCAATGACTAGTCCAAGTTTAATATGATTGATTTCAAACATAAGGGATTTTTTGATCCATTTGACGTTGAAATAAAAACTTCTTATCATATTAATTCAAAGTCCAAATATTTTATTAAAAAATATAATGAGATATGTATGGGGTATGTGCACATTCAAATTGCTTATGAAAGAAGTTCATAATTTGTACAAAAACAAATGTGCATCTACCCCGTTCCGCGCGGCTAATTTTTTTGAAAGTCCGAGCACATACTCCCTAAATCCCAATGTTGCAACAGGAAAGAAGTCAAGCATTTGTGGTAACAATATTTGTGAGGCCCACATATTAAATTTTGTACTCCACAGTTAAATGGAAATTAATCTTATGGGCGATTCAAATGGAAAGCGCTTATTCAATGTACTTACAAATTTGGCGTGATGTATGAATTATTGCGAAGAACTACACATAGCTAAGAAAAATCATCTGTCACACACTATAACTTTTGAAATCTAAACAAAAAAAATAGAGTTCATTTTAAAATTTAGACTATGTACTCTTAAGAGTACATAATATGTGGCAGATACATTTTTTTCGGCAACTGCAAGAACGTTTTTCCCATAAAATAATTTCACATTTTGTGATTATATTATGTATCACTTAATTTTTTGTTTTAAATTGATTGTAATTTATGATCATAAATTATATCACTTGACTCCTTAAATATAAAAAATATATTTATATAAAAAATATCACAAATATTCTTAATAAATAAAATATTAAATTATACATGAAATGTTTTAAAGCATCCCAAACTAAAACAAAATCCTATAATATACATTTCATGTTATTTTAACAAATTATTAAATTTAAATCATTTTTACCAATGAAAAAATAATAATAATAACAAAATGAGTAAAACCCCTTTTGGATCCTTAACAAAAAATACAGTCTTCATTTTTTTCTCTTACCAAAAAAAAATTAGTCCCGAGATTCTTAAGAAATTCAAAGTGGACCCATTTAGTTGAAATCGTGGTCCCTCATAAATTCAAAAAAAATCCATATTAGTCTCTTGAAAAGACTAAAATAAGTCCACTTTAAATGTCATAGAGACCACGAGATTATTATTATTATTTTGTAAAAGATTAAGACCATATTTTTTTGTTAGGAATGTAAAAAGATTTTATTCTGACAAAATCATTCGTGATTCATTAGCTAGAGTGAACTTGTACTTCTTATGGAAAGAAACTTGCATTCATAGGGGTCTATCTCGCATTTGCATGGTATATAGGGATATAAATTAACGACTCTGTTAGGTTAGATTTTGATCCAAATAGAATAAGTTCATATAAAATATTTTAGGTTTGACTTATAGGTATAGTTTGGTTTATATTTTAAAAATTTGACTTAGGCCTATTTACTTATTTGTGCCTCCAACGTCTTCAAGAAAGATATATTAAGAATTAGAAAAAATAATTTTTTTTTTGAAAGAAAAAAAATAAAAATAAAATAAATAATATTATTTCAGTATTTAAAATTATTTAAATAACAATTTTATTTTATTCAAAATAAAATATTATATATAAATTAACCTGTAAACTTTTAAGTTAGTCCTCGTAAAAGTAGACCTATATAATTGGATGTAAAAATTAATTTGACTTGTTTTTTGTTTTTTATTTTTGTAGGAGGAGGCAACATCACAGATTCACAATATATTAAATTGTTGATATGAGTATATTAAATTATTTATGGAGAATTTGTAGTCTTTTCTTATTTTGGATATGCAGAATTTTCAACTACTTTAGTTTATTAGTTAAGCATATTTTTTTGAATGATTTTATTCTATATCATGCTGTTTGGATATACATTAATTTATAAATCTTTATGAAATTATTAGTGCTATTGATCGTATATTCTGTTTGAATAAATTTTTATTGTCTTATTTCTTTTATAAGCTAGACTTTTATTTTTTGTAAACAAGTCAGACAACGAATCGATAATTATATTCATAACAGATTACAGGTTAGACTAGTCTAACACATTTAAACACAGACTTAACCTTTCAAGATCAAAGTCCCACTTTACTCCTTAACACCCCTATATACAAGAACTAACTCATCTACGGAACTACTAATTCTAATCTTGTACTTAGAGAACTTAACCAATTGCTAACCATCTAACCTGCTAATTCTAACTACTTACTACAACTAAATTATACTAACTAACTAATATTGGGTACGTAACATGGCACGTCCTATATTTCGAGAACCTGGCGTTCTAAAATGTTGGCTTATATAAATCAAAGAAACACAAATATTTAAAGAACTATTAGCCATTTTGAATTTCATATCTTAAGTCATACTGAGTTTCAAATCCTAGCTAACTACTCATACTAAATTCTCAGAATAATACCGGCTAAAAGACTTTATTAAAAAAAAAATGTGTGTGACTTTTCAAATTCACTATTTGACTGTTACTAAGTTGGAGTTCTTTTTTTAACCCAACCCAACCCAACCCACCAAACACCTGTAAAATAAGGTTGCATTTGACACATATATATTAAGGGATAATATAAACAGATTATTACAACAGAGAAATGGTTGAGTCACAAATTAATTTTTTGTCTTGTTAATTATTTTGATTACTAATGCACATGAATAAAAATTTAGTGATACTCATCGAAAGAATCAATTAAGAAAAATCCATTATAAACCCTTTGTGCTGAATATTGCTTTTACGTGCAATAAGCTAGCATTAACATGACTTTAAACCCTCTATCTTCGTTAATGTTGATTAGACCACATCTATTTAATTAATGCAAATAGAGAGATAGGTAAAAAATTTTCATATAATCATCATGAAATTTTAAAATGAGAGGATCAATTCCCTGAAAAAGTAGAGTTTATTGGTCTTTTTTTCTTTTTGTATTGTGAACGAGAATTTGGAAAATGATTTAGTGGGTACGTAATAAAAGTTTAAAGATTTGTGTTGTCCGTTGAGTTGTTTTTTGTCTCTTACTTTGTTATCCAAAGTCCAAACAATCAAATAAAGTCCAATTTTTTGTCTTGTCTCTTATATATTTTCATAGCAAATCAAACAGACCTAATTAATGCAATATGTAAGTATTATAAAATTAGTATTATATATCTAAATTATATATAATTGACTCCATCCCACGCAATTACTGGTGCAGTAAAATTTATGAGATCAAACTAAAATTGATGAAGAAACCAATAAAAAATTTCGAATCGATTAGGACTTCCAACACCGATTAATATTTATAAAGAAAAATCCGTCATCTCTAAGAGCAATGTTATTCTATGCATTAACTATAGATGAAAGCATACCACAAATTTCCAAACGATGTGATGAGCACTATTCCGAATTTTCTTGAAGAGGTAAATATCAGCAAGAAGCTAAGTCACCATCACCGGGAACCAATTGCTCACTCCAGATCATATACTGATCATAGCATTTGCAGCAGCAACTTGACAAACGAATACGTTCAACAAATGCACCACCATATTTGCTTTCATACGGTACGTCGTTATCCTCTCAATAGTCGAGTCAACTTTTGATAACAAATGGCATATCAATAATTGTATACATACAAATTGTGTCCAAACAGACATCTATTATATGTACTATGTGACCGACCTATAATGAGTGGGTAGAGAAAGCGTGACTCTGCAGGTAAAAGTTTAGCGTCGTGCTGAAGGTATATTATCAGAAACGCGGAAGCGCATCGTACCGATGCGATGAGGAATGAAGAACACCGCTTTGATTACCTGAGATGAAGCAGCGAGCGTGACAATTTCTCACGTTCTGTTCTCCTCCTCAAGCCTCACGATTTGCAGCAACGCACCACGAATGGTCGCAATGTTGGATCGCTCAAATACAAAACCAACAAAAAAAACAACTATTCAAGAATGTCGTGAAAACTTGTGGAGAAAGAGAACAAACTTCTGTGAAATATTTTACTAAACTTCGTTGCTTCTCAATTCTGTGTTTCTCAAACAATATACTAGACTATTTATAGGCTATAGTTTTCCTTTATAAAACTGCAACACTAAATAGCCATAAACCACAATTAAAGCCAAACTTAATAACAAAACATAATGACTGACTCTTAACTTTCAAAACTCCTAAATTAAATGCTAAACTTATGACTCATAAACTATCCATAACTAACAAATTTAAAACCATTAAAAATTAAATTGACTGCTTAATTAAACCCATTAAAAACTAAACTGACATTTAACGTTTTTCTTAACAAAACTCCCCCGTAAACTTAAATGCTTCTGCCATCTTTCATGCCAATCATTCTTTTGCAGTTTTCCAGTAGTAACGTCGGCAGTGGTTTTGTGAAAATATCTCCGACTTGGTCTTGACTTGCCACATGTAATAACTCCACATTTCCTTCCTTTACTTGATCCCGTATGAAGTGAAAATGAACGTCAATATGCTTGCTTCTTTCATGATTCACCGGGTTCTTGGCTAACTCTATAGCCGACTTGTTATCAATATGGATCTCGGTTGGGCCGACTTGTTTCTCCTCCAGCTTGCTTAGTAAGTTCTTGAGCCATACTGCGTGACAAACACACCAAGACGCAGCTACATATTCAGCTTCACAGGTCAACAAAGTCACAATGGGTTGTTTCTTCGAGATCCAAGTGAATGCCGTGTTGCCCATGAAGAATACATATCCCGACGTACTTTTCCGATCGTCTACATCTCCACACCAGTCACTATCAGTGTACCCAATTAACTTATAATTTTCGGACCTCGAGTAGTGAAGTCCCAATGAAGCTGTCCCTTGTATATACCTCAAGATTCTTTTTGCCGCCTTCCAGTGTGAATAACTTGGCTCCTCCATGAACCGACTTACAATCCCAACACTCAGTGAGAGATCCGGTCTTGTGCATGTCAGATAACGAAGACATCCTACCAAACTTCGGTAGTTGCTTGCGTCAACTCGATCTCCACCATCATACTTTGAGAGTTTTGAACCGGGTTCCATAGGGGTTGAAACCGGGTTGCAATCTGTCATCTTAAATCTTTTAAGAATCTCCTTTGCATATGCCTCCTGAGAGACAAAAATACCCAAGTTGTCTTGTCTGACTTCCAGACCAAGAAAATATATCTCATCAGACCGAGATCTATCATCTCAAACTCCCTTGTCATTGTTCTTTTGAGTTCTTGTATCATTCCATCTTTGTTCCCCATAAAGATGAGGTCATCCACATAAAGAGCCACAAACAAAACATCATCTCCAATTTTCTTTATATAAAGTGCATGTTCATAGGGGCACTGCTCAAAACGATTTTCCTTGAAATAAGTGTCAATACGAGTATTCCATGCCCGTGGTACCTGCTTCAACCCGTAAAGTGCCTTCTTCAACCTCAGCACTTTCTTCTCTTCTCCACCTTTCATGTATCCCGGTGGCTGTTCGAGATAGACTTCTTCTTCAAGTACTTCATTCAAGAATGCCGACTTGACATCCATTTGAAATATCTGCCACATATGTTGAGCTGCTTGTGAAATCAATAGCCGAATTATCTCCATCCTTGCGACGGGAGCAAATACCTCGTCATAATCAATTCCTGCCCTTTGCTTGTAACCCTTTGCAGCTAGCCGAGCTTTATATCGTTCTATCTCCCCTTGAGCATTCATTTTCTTCTTGAATACCCACTTTACCCCAATGGGCTGACTCCCTCCAGGTAGCTCGGCTAACTCCCACGTGTTATTTCGATCAATGGCTTCTATCTCCTCATCCATGGCGTCTTGCCATTTCTTATCTCGGATGGCTTCTTCAAAGCTTATATTTTCAGAATCTGCAAGAAGACAAACAAAATGTACCTCACTTGTTGACTCATATATGTCTTGTATGCTCCGCATCCTGGGTTGTCGTACCTCGTCTTCATCATCAGAAGCTTCAGGACTTGCCGGGTTGATAACTTGTGTTGAGATTCCGCCTTCAAAATTCACCTCGGGTGAATTGCTCCTGTCCCACTCATCTGCTTCATTGAATCTTACATCTCGGCTCACTACGACCTTCTTGTTGACAGGGTTAAACAACTTATACCCCTTTATTTTTTCATCATATCCCATAAAAACATATTTCCTGCTTTTGTCCTCGAGCTTAGTTCTGAGCTGGTCCGGTACGTGTGCAAAGGCCACACTACCGAATACTCTAAGATGAGCCACTGACGGCTTTTGACCGCTCCAAGCTTCCTGTGGTGTTTTGTCCTCTAAACTCGAATGTGGACATCGATTCTGCACATACACAGCACACTGCACAGCTTCCGCCCAAAACTCCTTCGGCATTTTCTTGTTCCTCAACATTGACCGAACCATGTCAAGAACAGTTCGGTTCTTCCTTTCAGCAACGCCGTTTTGTTGTGGTGAGTATGGTGCTGTTAGAAACCTTCTTATCCCATGTTCCTCACAGAATGTCAGAAATGCTGTCGAGGTATATTCCCCACCTCGGTTAGAACGCACCGACTTGATGAATTTTCCTGTTGCCTTCTCAATCATTACTTTAAACTTTTTGAATACTTCAAACACCTCGGACTTCTCCTTCAGGAAATAAACCCAAGTTTTTCGTGAGAAATCATCAATGAAAGAAATGAAATATTTCTTACCGTTAAAGGATTCTGGGGTGATTGGACCACACAGATCAGTATGAATCAACTCCAGAGGCTGCTTGGCCCGAAATCTCGCCATCTTCTGAAACGTGGTCCTAGCATGCTTGCTAAGTACACAACTCTCACAAAACTTTCCTTCATAGTTGATGTCAGGAAGTCCGTCAACCATCTTCTTCTTTGCCAGCTCGATTACACCACCATAATGTAGGTGACCAAAGCGGAGGTGCCAAAGTGACGCCTTGTCTTCCACCTCGGCTTGTAAACAATCGACCTGTATACATCTCAAGTTCAGTTTGTACATTCGATTTCTGCCCATTTCAACTCGGACTATCAGCCGACCTCTCTTATCTTTCAAATACAATACTCGGTCCTTCATCATAACCGAGTAACCTTTCTCCATCAATTGACCCATGCTTAAAATATTTCTTTTTAGGTCGGGTACATAGTACACATCTCGGATTGAGCCAATCAACCCGTCCTTTTGCAGGAAGCATACCGTACCACAGCCTTTTACCTCAACCTTCGAGGCATCCCCGAATGAAACATGTCTGGTCTCCACCTTTCTCATCTCCTTGAAGAAATGCTTATGTCCGCACATGTGGTTACTCGCACCCGTGTCAAGATACCACTCCATGTCATCATCTGATTTCCTTTATTGTGTGTCATTAACAAGACACCATCCTTCATCTCCCCTTCTGTGGCTAGGTTGGATGTCTCCTCCGCCCTTTTCTCTTCTCTGCATTCTCTTGCAAAATGTCCGACTTTTCCATAGTTGTAACACTTGTCCGAGTTACAATCTTTCGCAAAGTGACCAAACTTGCAACACTTGTAACAGTCGACGTTGGAATAATATGATCGTCCTCCTCGTCGACCTCTTCCTCTTCCACGCCAGTTCTGTTGACTTGATTGTCCTACCTCATCATTACAACCTTCTTGACTTCGGCCTCGACCTCTACCACTACGGCCAGTGCCTCGTCCACCGCGACCACGTCCTCTACCTCGGAAGTTTTGAGAATAGAGAGTCTTCTCATCTTTAAGTGTTGCTTTGGTCTGAAGTGCTTGTCCAAGAGTCTCCTCCTCCTTCTTCTTCCGTTGCTTATGCGCTTCAAGAGAACCGGCTAGCTCATCAATGGTGAGCGTAGCTAGATCTTTGGATTCTTCTATAGCACATACCACGTTCTCAAAGCTGTCGGTCAAAGATCTCAAGATCTTCTCCACCACTCTGGTGTCCGCTACATCTTCTCCATTTCGTTTCAATTGATTCACAATGGTTTGAACACGAGTAATGAACTCGGATACTCCTTCTGTGTCCTTCATCTTCATTCCCTCCAACTCGGCACGAAGGGTTTGAAGCCGAACTTGCTTAACTCGGTTGGCTCCTCTATAGACATTTGCCAGAATGTCCCACACTTCCTTTGAGGTCTCCACATTCGCTATCTTTTCAAAGCCGGACTCGTCTACAGCTTCGGAAGAGCATGAACAACGCC